>NW_026911580.1:0-144563 GCF_963692335.1 Osmerus eperlanus | reverse complement strand
GAAGTGGGACCAACAGATACAGGAAACGGGATAAACCGACCCAAATGCCTGAATGTCCCACTGGCCAAAATTTATTTTAAACTTCTCCAAGCTCTGCATCACACAGAGATCCTGGATGACTCTATCTCCAAGGGATCCTGTCCAAAAGGGATGCAGAGGCAGGTTAATAAATTAACAACTTTTATTAAACCTGCGTCCCCCTCGTTTGAGACCACCAGTAAGGTGAAAATGAACACCAACACATGGTTAGAGGGGAACTTGGAAATTTTAAAATGTCATTATGATGATATGTTGGTCTTTTTACTGGGTGACTTACCTGGGATGGATGAGGAGGCTTTTCGAGTGGCGGTGGGCTGGGGAAGGTTGAGATACAAACGCAAATTCACAACAACATCAGTGAAAACATTGCGGGAATTACTCACCTCTCCAGGAGAAAATCCTTCTTCTCAAGCCTTCCGGCCGATGAATCCGGAAGACTTCCCACCATTGCCTGCGTCCATGGGTATGGGGGTCCTAACTCCAATTGAGGAGGACTCCGACACCAGTGTGGTCACCCAGGGGGATGGATACTTACCTTTGGTAGGGATGAGGGAAACTCCAGAGGTCTCTGGTACATCTCCTGTGGGGAAAACAAAAAACATCAAACAGTCACATGGGTCAAACACAGTTGGAACTACCTTACTTACCTTTAAAGAGGCCCTGAACTTTACATCTGGGGTCTCTGAAATTGTGAGAGAGAGGGTCCAAGTTGCCCCCAGTAGTGGCAGTGAGGTGGCAATTAGCTCAACTATTGCCAGCCCACCCCCAACAGTGGAGACCAGTTTCCCTCCCAAAATGCTGTTGACGCGGTTGAGTGACACCATGGTGGGTATAAGGGGTCCTAACCCCACCTTGACCCTGAACCCTAACCCCAACCCTCCCTTCCCCAAATCTAATCCTCCCCCTTCCCCAAACCCCATGGTGGAAAGGGGACTTAACCCCTCCCTGATCCCTCATCCTAATCCCAACCCTCCCTCTCCTATACCTCACCCCAACCCTCCCTTTCCTATACCTTACCCCAACCCTCCCCCCTCCCCCCTCCTCCCTTCCCTTTCCCTGGAACCTACTTACCGTCACGCCCTCAGCCAGTCACAGCCAAAGGTCCTCCATCGAGAGGAGCCCGTTATCCATCCGACCTGTTGGAGGAAAATACAAGATTGGCAGTTAGACGTAGTGAAACCCATAGTGGTGGTGGGGGACGGTAATCTCTCGGCTATCCCTACTTTTAAGGATGATCTTATCCAAGTTGACAGTTTCCCAGGAGCGAACTGTCATCATTTAAGGGGGATACTAGAGAAATTGACACCTAACTCTAACACAGAGCATGTCATCCTGTCAGTAGGGATGGTTAACTGTCTCGACAGACAGAAACCCACGACCACCGTGAAACAACTGCAGCAGCTTGGGAAAACCTGTCAAAAACGATTTCCTAAAGCTGTTGTCTACGTGCCATTCATTCATTTCTCGGACAGGTTGGCTAAGGACCAGCAAGAATTGTTTGACGATTTTAACTTTTATGTTGATAGTAAATCTCCTTTTCAAACGTTACCTGAGATGGATAAACTCCAATTCCAGGTAACGGGACAGGATCCAGTTCTCTGGACCACTGAAACCGCAGAGAGAATGCTAAAATTATGGATGAGTGATTTATTATTATAAACATCTAAAGGTTGCATACCCCCTGCTGTCTTCCGAGTGGGAGGTGAGGGATTCCTGGGGAAAGAGAAAAAAAGTTATTAACAATACCAGGAATCAGAAAAGAGTGTATATATGCACATACTTACTCACCTGTGATACTTACCTGTGATGACCAGTAGGGGGCAGAAGGGTTCCTGTAGGACAAAAAAAGAAAAAAGATCAACACAGATCTAAAGTATAGGGTATTTAGTGGTTGACTTACCTGGGATACTTACCTGCTAGGATACCTACCTGGATGGGAATATAATAATCCTCCTCTTCACCTTCTTTTCTGGGGCCAAAAAAAACATTGAATAAAAACACAGGACTTGTGCCAGTGCAACTCCAGCCCATCGTTGGGCTGAGACCTTTCCACAAACCTAACCCAGCCAGAGCCTAGTCCAGTGTCTTATTTTTTGAAAATATTTTTAAATCCCCCTTTTACTTCATTTTTTTCTTGAGGTTTTAGTTAGGAATTAAGTAACTGGCAACTTTTACAAAGAAAGTGTTGGGCCTAATTAAGCCTTAATTGAACACAAGAGGGTGTGAGAGGGGTATGGCAGATTGGCCAATTAGAAACCACAGGAAGTGGCCAAGCCCCCGCCCCCCTTCCACTACTTAACTTCCTGTCTGCCTCATCCAACTCAGTTCTCCTCTGAGGAAGCCTTATGAAGGTGAAACGTTAGGAGCTCCTTTTATTCTTTTACTCTTTTACTCTTTTATGGGGGGCAAAAACTTTTAGAGTGCATTTTTAACCTATGGTTTTATTCAGAGTGGACCCAGTCCATCTTTGAACTTTTTTTAGTCCTTTGTTTTAAACAAACAGTTGCAAATTTTTGCACCCAGCACTTGGCACTTTATGAGCAGGGAAGAGAACCCTGGTTGGCTCAGTTCCCTCTTTGTGTGGGGTGAGTGTGTGTGTGGGTGTGTGGTGCACTTACCTTATTCCTGGTTTGGAACCTCTTGTTCAAAAGCACAGTGTGCAGTTCTACAGGGACTGACCAAGGAAGGGGCCATCTTCACCCTGAACAGGTGTCATTGGGGCAAAAAAAGACAACCCTTGCAGTAAGGGCTCTTTTTAGACAGGCTTTTCTAAAGGCCAATAATCTTCTATGTGCAATAAAAGGACTAAAATAGGAAAATACCATAGGCCATAGATGCATTTTATTGATGTCTGAACAATTTTATTGAGACATTTTAGAAATACTTTTAGCAATTTTAGCGGTTTTACTTTTTATAAGGAGCATGGAAGTGGGACCAACAGATACAGGAAACGGGATAAACCGACCCAAATGCCTGAATGTCCCACTGGCCAAAATTTATTTTAAACTTCTCCAAGCTCTGCATCACACAGAGATCCTGGATGACTCTATCTCCAAGGGATCCTGTCCAAAAGGGATGCAGAGGCAGGTTAATAAATTAACAACTTTTATTAAACCTGCGTCCCCCTCGTTTGAGACCACCAGTAAGGTGAAAATGAACACCAACACATGGTTAGAGGGGAACTTGGAAATTTTAAAATGTCATTATGATGATATGTTGGTCTTTTTACTGGGTGACTTACCTGGGATGGATGAGGAGGCTTTTCGAGTGGCGGTGGGCTGGGGAAGGTTGAGATACAAACGCAAATTCACAACAACATCAGTGAAAACATTGCGGGAATTACTCACCTCTCCAGGAGAAAATCCTTCTTCTCAAGCCTTCCGGCCGATGAATCCGGAAGACTTCCCACCATTGCCTGCGTCCATGGGTATGGGGGTCCTAACTCCAATTGAGGAGGACTCCGACACCAGTGTGGTCACCCAGGGGGATGGATACTTACCTTTGGTAGGGATGAGGGAAACTCCAGAGGTCTCTGGTACATCTCCTGTGGGGAAAACAAAAAACATCAAACAGTCACATGGGTCAAACACAGTTGGAACTACCTTACTTACCTTTAAAGAGGCCCTGAACTTTACATCTGGGGTCTCTGAAATTGTGAGAGAGAGGGTCCAAGTTGCCCCCAGTAGTGGCAGTGAGGTGGCAATTAGCTCAACTATTGCCAGCCCACCCCCAACAGTGGAGACCAGTTTCCCTCCCAAAATGCTGTTGACGCGGTTGAGTGACACCATGGTGGGTATAAGGGGTCCTAACCCCACCTTGACCCTGAACCCTAACCCCAACCCTCCCTTCCCCAAATCTAATCCTCCCCCTTCCCCAAACCCCATGGTGGAAAGGGGACTTAACCCCTCCCTGATCCCTCATCCTAATCCCAACCCTCCCTCTCCTATACCTCACCCCAACCCTCCCTTTCCTATACCTTACCCCAACCCTCCCCCCTCCCCCCTCCTCCCTTCCCTTTCCCTGGAACCTACTTACCGTCACGCCCTCAGCCAGTCACAGCCAAAGGTCCTCCATCGAGAGGAGCCCGTTATCCATCCGACCTGTTGGAGGAAAATACAAGATTGGCAGTTAGACGTAGTGAAACCCATAGTGGTGGTGGGGGACGGTAATCTCTCGGCTATCCCTACTTTTAAGGATGATCTTATCCAAGTTGACAGTTTCCCAGGAGCGAACTGTCATCATTTAAGGGGGATACTAGAGAAATTGACACCTAACTCTAACACAGAGCATGTCATCCTGTCAGTAGGGATGGTTAACTGTCTCGACAGACAGAAACCCACGACCACCGTGAAACAACTGCAGCAGCTTGGGAAAACCTGTCAAAAACGATTTCCTAAAGCTGTTGTCTACGTGCCATTCATTCATTTCTCGGACAGGTTGGCTAAGGACCAGCAAGAATTGTTTGACGATTTTAACTTTTATGTTGATAGTAAATCTCCTTTTCAAACGTTACCTGAGATGGATAAACTCCAATTCCAGGTAACGGGACAGGATCCAGTTCTCTGGACCACTGAAACCGCAGAGAGAATGCTAAAATTATGGATGAGTGATTTATTATTATAAACATCTAAAGGTTGCATACCCCCTGCTGTCTTCCGAGTGGGAGGTGAGGGATTCCTGGGGAAAGAGAAAAAAAGTTATTAACAATACCAGGAATCAGAAAAGAGTGTATATATGCACATACTTACTCACCTGTGATACTTACCTGTGATGACCAGTAGGGGGCAGAAGGGTTCCTGTAGGACAAAAAAAGAAAAAAGATCAACACAGATCTAAAGTATAGGGTATTTAGTGGTTGACTTACCTGGGATACTTACCTGCTAGGATACCTACCTGGATGGGAATATAATAATCCTCCTCTTCACCTTCTTTTCTGGGGCCAAAAAAAACATTGAATAAAAACACAGGACTTGTGCCAGTGCAACTCCAGCCCATCGTTGGGCTGAGACCTTTCCACAAACCTAACCCAGCCAGAGCCTAGTCCAGTGTCTTATTTTTTGAAAATATTTTTAAATCCCCCTTTTACTTCATTTTTTTCTTGAGGTTTTAGTTAGGAATTAAGTAACTGGCAACTTTTACAAAGAAAGTGTTGGGCCTAATTAAGCCTTAATTGAACACAAGAGGGTGTGAGAGGGGTATGGCAGATTGGCCAATTAGAAACCACAGGAAGTGGCCAAGCCCCCGCCCCCCTTCCACTACTTAACTTCCTGTCTGCCTCATCCAACTCAGTTCTCCTCTGAGGAAGCCTTATGAAGGTGAAACGTTAGGAGCTCCTTTTATTCTTTTACTCTTTTACTCTTTTATGGGGGGCAAAAACTTTTAGAGTGCATTTTTAACCTATGGTTTTATTCAGAGTGGACCCAGTCCATCTTTGAACTTTTTTTAGTCCTTTGTTTTAAACAAACAGTTGCAAATTTTTGCACCCAGCACTTGGCACTTTATGAGCAGGGAAGAGAACCCTGGTTGGCTCAGTTCCCTCTTTGTGTGGGGTGAGTGTGTGTGTGGGTGTGTGGTGCACTTACCTTATTCCTGGTTTGGAACCTCTTGTTCAAAAGCACAGTGTGCAGTTCTACAGGGACTGACCAAGGAAGGGGCCATCTTCACCCTGAACAGGTGTCATTGGGGCAAAAAAAGACAACCCTTGCAGTAAGGGCTCTTTTTAGACAGGCTTTTCTAAAGGCCAATAATCTTCTATGTGCAATAAAAGGACTAAAATAGGAAAATACCATAGGCCATAGATGCATTTTATTGATGTCTGAACAATTTTATTGAGACATTTTAGAAATACTTTTAGCAATTTTAGCGGTTTTACTTTTTATAAGGAGCATGGAAGTGGGACCAACAGATACAGGAAACGGGATAAACCGACCCAAATGCCTGAATGTCCCACTGGCCAAAATTTATTTTAAACTTCTCCAAGCTCTGCATCACACAGAGATCCTGGATGACTCTATCTCCAAGGGATCCTGTCCAAAAGGGATGCAGAGGCAGGTTAATAAATTAACAACTTTTATTAAACCTGCGTCCCCCTCGTTTGAGACCACCAGTAAGGTGAAAATGAACACCAACACATGGTTAGAGGGGAACTTGGAAATTTTAAAATGTCATTATGATGATATGTTGGTCTTTTTACTGGGTGACTTACCTGGGATGGATGAGGAGGCTTTTCGAGTGGCGGTGGGCTGGGGAAGGTTGAGATACAAACGCAAATTCACAACAACATCAGTGAAAACATTGCGGGAATTACTCACCTCTCCAGGAGAAAATCCTTCTTCTCAAGCCTTCCGGCCGATGAATCCGGAAGACTTCCCACCATTGCCTGCGTCCATGGGTATGGGGGTCCTAACTCCAATTGAGGAGGACTCCGACACCAGTGTGGTCACCCAGGGGGATGGATACTTACCTTTGGTAGGGATGAGGGAAACTCCAGAGGTCTCTGGTACATCTCCTGTGGGGAAAACAAAAAACATCAAACAGTCACATGGGTCAAACACAGTTGGAACTACCTTACTTACCTTTAAAGAGGCCCTGAACTTTACATCTGGGGTCTCTGAAATTGTGAGAGAGAGGGTCCAAGTTGCCCCCAGTAGTGGCAGTGAGGTGGCAATTAGCTCAACTATTGCCAGCCCACCCCCAACAGTGGAGACCAGTTTCCCTCCCAAAATGCTGTTGACGCGGTTGAGTGACACCATGGTGGGTATAAGGGGTCCTAACCCCACCTTGACCCTGAACCCTAACCCCAACCCTCCCTTCCCCAAATCTAATCCTCCCCCTTCCCCAAACCCCATGGTGGAAAGGGGACTTAACCCCTCCCTGATCCCTCATCCTAATCCCAACCCTCCCTCTCCTATACCTCACCCCAACCCTCCCTTTCCTATACCTTACCCCAACCCTCCCCCCTCCCCCCTCCTCCCTTCCCTTTCCCTGGAACCTACTTACCGTCACGCCCTCAGCCAGTCACAGCCAAAGGTCCTCCATCGAGAGGAGCCCGTTATCCATCCGACCTGTTGGAGGAAAATACAAGATTGGCAGTTAGACGTAGTGAAACCCATAGTGGTGGTGGGGGACGGTAATCTCTCGGCTATCCCTACTTTTAAGGATGATCTTATCCAAGTTGACAGTTTCCCAGGAGCGAACTGTCATCATTTAAGGGGGATACTAGAGAAATTGACACCTAACTCTAACACAGAGCATGTCATCCTGTCAGTAGGGATGGTTAACTGTCTCGACAGACAGAAACCCACGACCACCGTGAAACAACTGCAGCAGCTTGGGAAAACCTGTCAAAAACGATTTCCTAAAGCTGTTGTCTACGTGCCATTCATTCATTTCTCGGACAGGTTGGCTAAGGACCAGCAAGAATTGTTTGACGATTTTAACTTTTATGTTGATAGTAAATCTCCTTTTCAAACGTTACCTGAGATGGATAAACTCCAATTCCAGGTAACGGGACAGGATCCAGTTCTCTGGACCACTGAAACCGCAGAGAGAATGCTAAAATTATGGATGAGTGATTTATTATTATAAACATCTAAAGGTTGCATACCCCCTGCTGTCTTCCGAGTGGGAGGTGAGGGATTCCTGGGGAAAGAGAAAAAAAGTTATTAACAATACCAGGAATCAGAAAAGAGTGTATATATGCACATACTTACTCACCTGTGATACTTACCTGTGATGACCAGTAGGGGGCAGAAGGGTTCCTGTAGGACAAAAAAAGAAAAAAGATCAACACAGATCTAAAGTATAGGGTATTTAGTGGTTGACTTACCTGGGATACTTACCTGCTAGGATACCTACCTGGATGGGAATATAATAATCCTCCTCTTCACCTTCTTTTCTGGGGCCAAAAAAAACATTGAATAAAAACACAGGACTTGTGCCAGTGCAACTCCAGCCCATCGTTGGGCTGAGACCTTTCCACAAACCTAACCCAGCCAGAGCCTAGTCCAGTGTCTTATTTTTTGAAAATATTTTTAAATCCCCCTTTTACTTCATTTTTTTCTTGAGGTTTTAGTTAGGAATTAAGTAACTGGCAACTTTTACAAAGAAAGTGTTGGGCCTAATTAAGCCTTAATTGAACACAAGAGGGTGTGAGAGGGGTATGGCAGATTGGCCAATTAGAAACCACAGGAAGTGGCCAAGCCCCCGCCCCCCTTCCACTACTTAACTTCCTGTCTGCCTCATCCAACTCAGTTCTCCTCTGAGGAAGCCTTATGAAGGTGAAACGTTAGGAGCTCCTTTTATTCTTTTACTCTTTTACTCTTTTATGGGGGGCAAAAACTTTTAGAGTGCATTTTTAACCTATGGTTTTATTCAGAGTGGACCCAGTCCATCTTTGAACTTTTTTTAGTCCTTTGTTTTAAACAAACAGTTGCAAATTTTTGCACCCAGCACTTGGCACTTTATGAGCAGGGAAGAGAACCCTGGTTGGCTCAGTTCCCTCTTTGTGTGGGGTGAGTGTGTGTGTGGGTGTGTGGTGCACTTACCTTATTCCTGGTTTGGAACCTCTTGTTCAAAAGCACAGTGTGCAGTTCTACAGGGACTGACCAAGGAAGGGGCCATCTTCACCCTGAACAGGTGTCATTGGGGCAAAAAAAGACAACCCTTGCAGTAAGGGCTCTTTTTAGACAGGCTTTTCTAAAGGCCAATAATCTTCTATGTGCAATAAAAGGACTAAAATAGGAAAATACCATAGGCCATAGATGCATTTTATTGATGTCTGAACAATTTTATTGAGACATTTTAGAAATACTTTTAGCAATTTTAGCGGTTTTACTTTTTATAAGGAGCATGGAAGTGGGACCAACAGATACAGGAAACGGGATAAACCGACCCAAATGCCTGAATGTCCCACTGGCCAAAATTTATTTTAAACTTCTCCAAGCTCTGCATCACACAGAGATCCTGGATGACTCTATCTCCAAGGGATCCTGTCCAAAAGGGATGCAGAGGCAGGTTAATAAATTAACAACTTTTATTAAACCTGCGTCCCCCTCGTTTGAGACCACCAGTAAGGTGAAAATGAACACCAACACATGGTTAGAGGGGAACTTGGAAATTTTAAAATGTCATTATGATGATATGTTGGTCTTTTTACTGGGTGACTTACCTGGGATGGATGAGGAGGCTTTTCGAGTGGCGGTGGGCTGGGGAAGGTTGAGATACAAACGCAAATTCACAACAACATCAGTGAAAACATTGCGGGAATTACTCACCTCTCCAGGAGAAAATCCTTCTTCTCAAGCCTTCCGGCCGATGAATCCGGAAGACTTCCCACCATTGCCTGCGTCCATGGGTATGGGGGTCCTAACTCCAATTGAGGAGGACTCCGACACCAGTGTGGTCACCCAGGGGGATGGATACTTACCTTTGGTAGGGATGAGGGAAACTCCAGAGGTCTCTGGTACATCTCCTGTGGGGAAAACAAAAAACATCAAACAGTCACATGGGTCAAACACAGTTGGAACTACCTTACTTACCTTTAAAGAGGCCCTGAACTTTACATCTGGGGTCTCTGAAATTGTGAGAGAGAGGGTCCAAGTTGCCCCCAGTAGTGGCAGTGAGGTGGCAATTAGCTCAACTATTGCCAGCCCACCCCCAACAGTGGAGACCAGTTTCCCTCCCAAAATGCTGTTGACGCGGTTGAGTGACACCATGGTGGGTATAAGGGGTCCTAACCCCACCTTGACCCTGAACCCTAACCCCAACCCTCCCTTCCCCAAATCTAATCCTCCCCCTTCCCCAAACCCCATGGTGGAAAGGGGACTTAACCCCTCCCTGATCCCTCATCCTAATCCCAACCCTCCCTCTCCTATACCTCACCCCAACCCTCCCTTTCCTATACCTTACCCCAACCCTCCCCCCTCCCCCCTCCTCCCTTCCCTTTCCCTGGAACCTACTTACCGTCACGCCCTCAGCCAGTCACAGCCAAAGGTCCTCCATCGAGAGGAGCCCGTTATCCATCCGACCTGTTGGAGGAAAATACAAGATTGGCAGTTAGACGTAGTGAAACCCATAGTGGTGGTGGGGGACGGTAATCTCTCGGCTATCCCTACTTTTAAGGATGATCTTATCCAAGTTGACAGTTTCCCAGGAGCGAACTGTCATCATTTAAGGGGGATACTAGAGAAATTGACACCTAACTCTAACACAGAGCATGTCATCCTGTCAGTAGGGATGGTTAACTGTCTCGACAGACAGAAACCCACGACCACCGTGAAACAACTGCAGCAGCTTGGGAAAACCTGTCAAAAACGATTTCCTAAAGCTGTTGTCTACGTGCCATTCATTCATTTCTCGGACAGGTTGGCTAAGGACCAGCAAGAATTGTTTGACGATTTTAACTTTTATGTTGATAGTAAATCTCCTTTTCAAACGTTACCTGAGATGGATAAACTCCAATTCCAGGTAACGGGACAGGATCCAGTTCTCTGGACCACTGAAACCGCAGAGAGAATGCTAAAATTATGGATGAGTGATTTATTATTATAAACATCTAAAGGTTGCATACCCCCTGCTGTCTTCCGAGTGGGAGGTGAGGGATTCCTGGGGAAAGAGAAAAAAAGTTATTAACAATACCAGGAATCAGAAAAGAGTGTATATATGCACATACTTACTCACCTGTGATACTTACCTGTGATGACCAGTAGGGGGCAGAAGGGTTCCTGTAGGACAAAAAAAGAAAAAAGATCAACACAGATCTAAAGTATAGGGTATTTAGTGGTTGACTTACCTGGGATACTTACCTGCTAGGATACCTACCTGGATGGGAATATAATAATCCTCCTCTTCACCTTCTTTTCTGGGGCCAAAAAAAACATTGAATAAAAACACAGGACTTGTGCCAGTGCAACTCCAGCCCATCGTTGGGCTGAGACCTTTCCACAAACCTAACCCAGCCAGAGCCTAGTCCAGTGTCTTATTTTTTGAAAATATTTTTAAATCCCCCTTTTACTTCATTTTTTTCTTGAGGTTTTAGTTAGGAATTAAGTAACTGGCAACTTTTACAAAGAAAGTGTTGGGCCTAATTAAGCCTTAATTGAACACAAGAGGGTGTGAGAGGGGTATGGCAGATTGGCCAATTAGAAACCACAGGAAGTGGCCAAGCCCCCGCCCCCCTTCCACTACTTAACTTCCTGTCTGCCTCATCCAACTCAGTTCTCCTCTGAGGAAGCCTTATGAAGGTGAAACGTTAGGAGCTCCTTTTATTCTTTTACTCTTTTACTCTTTTATGGGGGGCAAAAACTTTTAGAGTGCATTTTTAACCTATGGTTTTATTCAGAGTGGACCCAGTCCATCTTTGAACTTTTTTTAGTCCTTTGTTTTAAACAAACAGTTGCAAATTTTTGCACCCAGCACTTGGCACTTTATGAGCAGGGAAGAGAACCCTGGTTGGCTCAGTTCCCTCTTTGTGTGGGGTGAGTGTGTGTGTGGGTGTGTGGTGCACTTACCTTATTCCTGGTTTGGAACCTCTTGTTCAAAAGCACAGTGTGCAGTTCTACAGGGACTGACCAAGGAAGGGGCCATCTTCACCCTGAACAGGTGTCATTGGGGCAAAAAAAGACAACCCTTGCAGTAAGGGCTCTTTTTAGACAGGCTTTTCTAAAGGCCAATAATCTTCTATGTGCAATAAAAGGACTAAAATAGGAAAATACCATAGGCCATAGATGCATTTTATTGATGTCTGAACAATTTTATTGAGACATTTTAGAAATACTTTTAGCAATTTTAGCGGTTTTACTTTTTATAAGGAGCATGGAAGTGGGACCAACAGATACAGGAAACGGGATAAACCGACCCAAATGCCTGAATGTCCCACTGGCCAAAATTTATTTTAAACTTCTCCAAGCTCTGCATCACACAGAGATCCTGGATGACTCTATCTCCAAGGGATCCTGTCCAAAAGGGATGCAGAGGCAGGTTAATAAATTAACAACTTTTATTAAACCTGCGTCCCCCTCGTTTGAGACCACCAGTAAGGTGAAAATGAACACCAACACATGGTTAGAGGGGAACTTGGAAATTTTAAAATGTCATTATGATGATATGTTGGTCTTTTTACTGGGTGACTTACCTGGGATGGATGAGGAGGCTTTTCGAGTGGCGGTGGGCTGGGGAAGGTTGAGATACAAACGCAAATTCACAACAACATCAGTGAAAACATTGCGGGAATTACTCACCTCTCCAGGAGAAAATCCTTCTTCTCAAGCCTTCCGGCCGATGAATCCGGAAGACTTCCCACCATTGCCTGCGTCCATGGGTATGGGGGTCCTAACTCCAATTGAGGAGGACTCCGACACCAGTGTGGTCACCCAGGGGGATGGATACTTACCTTTGGTAGGGATGAGGGAAACTCCAGAGGTCTCTGGTACATCTCCTGTGGGGAAAACAAAAAACATCAAACAGTCACATGGGTCAAACACAGTTGGAACTACCTTACTTACCTTTAAAGAGGCCCTGAACTTTACATCTGGGGTCTCTGAAATTGTGAGAGAGAGGGTCCAAGTTGCCCCCAGTAGTGGCAGTGAGGTGGCAATTAGCTCAACTATTGCCAGCCCACCCCCAACAGTGGAGACCAGTTTCCCTCCCAAAATGCTGTTGACGCGGTTGAGTGACACCATGGTGGGTATAAGGGGTCCTAACCCCACCTTGACCCTGAACCCTAACCCCAACCCTCCCTTCCCCAAATCTAATCCTCCCCCTTCCCCAAACCCCATGGTGGAAAGGGGACTTAACCCCTCCCTGATCCCTCATCCTAATCCCAACCCTCCCTCTCCTATACCTCACCCCAACCCTCCCTTTCCTATACCTTACCCCAACCCTCCCCCCTCCCCCCTCCTCCCTTCCCTTTCCCTGGAACCTACTTACCGTCACGCCCTCAGCCAGTCACAGCCAAAGGTCCTCCATCGAGAGGAGCCCGTTATCCATCCGACCTGTTGGAGGAAAATACAAGATTGGCAGTTAGACGTAGTGAAACCCATAGTGGTGGTGGGGGACGGTAATCTCTCGGCTATCCCTACTTTTAAGGATGATCTTATCCAAGTTGACAGTTTCCCAGGAGCGAACTGTCATCATTTAAGGGGGATACTAGAGAAATTGACACCTAACTCTAACACAGAGCATGTCATCCTGTCAGTAGGGATGGTTAACTGTCTCGACAGACAGAAACCCACGACCACCGTGAAACAACTGCAGCAGCTTGGGAAAACCTGTCAAAAACGATTTCCTAAAGCTGTTGTCTACGTGCCATTCATTCATTTCTCGGACAGGTTGGCTAAGGACCAGCAAGAATTGTTTGACGATTTTAACTTTTATGTTGATAGTAAATCTCCTTTTCAAACGTTACCTGAGATGGATAAACTCCAATTCCAGGTAACGGGACAGGATCCAGTTCTCTGGACCACTGAAACCGCAGAGAGAATGCTAAAATTATGGATGAGTGATTTATTATTATAAACATCTAAAGGTTGCATACCCCCTGCTGTCTTCCGAGTGGGAGGTGAGGGATTCCTGGGGAAAGAGAAAAAAAGTTATTAACAATACCAGGAATCAGAAAAGAGTGTATATATGCACATACTTACTCACCTGTGATACTTACCTGTGATGACCAGTAGGGGGCAGAAGGGTTCCTGTAGGACAAAAAAAGAAAAAAGATCAACACAGATCTAAAGTATAGGGTATTTAGTGGTTGACTTACCTGGGATACTTACCTGCTAGGATACCTACCTGGATGGGAATATAATAATCCTCCTCTTCACCTTCTTTTCTGGGGCCAAAAAAAACATTGAATAAAAACACAGGACTTGTGCCAGTGCAACTCCAGCCCATCGTTGGGCTGAGACCTTTCCACAAACCTAACCCTAACCCTAACCCTAACCCTAACCCTAACCCTAACCCTAACCCTAAACCCTAACCCTAACCCTAACCCTAACCCTAACCCTAACCCTAACCCCCAGACCCCAATAGACCGGATCAGGACATTCTACAATTACTCCAAATTAGTTTAGACAGCAATGACTTTTTATTTAACAATAAACACTATCTACAGATATCGGGAACAGCTATGGGCAAAAAGTTCGCACCCGCCTATGCCAACATATACATGGCTGAGTGGGAGAGAGAAGCGCTGTCAAAGTGTCCACTACAACCATCATTTTACTACAGATTTTTAGATGACATCATAGGAGCATGGCCACACGACATCAAACATTTCACGGAATTCATACGCATACTCAACTCACATCACCCGTCAATAACAGTAAAATACATAATTGACCCACAGCAAATTCACTTTTTGGACACCACTGTATATTTTCACCCAATAAATACAACACATAAGACATTACAGACACGGGTATACTTTAAACCTACAGACACACACGCCCTATTACACAAACACAGTTACCATCCCAAACACACATTTAAAGGTATAGTCAAATCACAAATAATCCGGTTTCATAGAATATCTTCTCACAAAGAAGATTTACACATAGCCATCTCAACACTATTTCACGCACTTAGGCACAGGGGATATTCCAAACGGTTTCTGCGCACAATCAAGAACGACACTTTGGCAGCCCTCTCTCCCACTCAGCCCACACATACACCCACCGCACCAAACGAAGGCACATACACAACCAACACACACACGACACACACATCACACATAATCTCTGCACTCCAAACACAAGCATCAGTTCATACACAACCCGCAGCACGGTCCCTCTCCCTCCTTTCCCCATCCCCCCCGAATCCCTCCCCTTACCCTACACCGGGTTCGTATCCTGCATCCTCCCCCAACCCCCCTCCTAGCCCTGAACCTTCCCGGGACCCTGCTGCGGGACCTCATCCAACACCCCGTCACTACCCCATCTTCAATTCCATCCGCCGTCTTAAACCCCAACCCAACCCTTCCTTTAACCCCACTCTGCCCGCCCCAAGAACTACACCCAGTCTGGTCCCTCACCCTAACCCCAACCCCTCGGACCCCACGCCCAACCCCAACCCTCCCTATAACCCCACCCCTCCCTTTAACCCCTCTCTGCCCGCCCCAAGAGCTACACCCAACCTGGTCCCTCATCCTAACCCCAACCCCTCGGACCCCATACCCAACCCCAACCCTCCCTGTAACCCCACCCCTCCCTTTAACCCTAGGCCTAAACCCAACCCTCCCTTTAAAAATCCCTCCGACCCCATACCCAACCCCAACCCTCCCTGTAACCCCACCCCTCCCTTTAACCCTAGGCCCAAACCCAACCCTCCCTTTAAAAGTCCCTTCGACCCTATACCCAACCCCAACCCTCCCTGTAACCCCACCCCTACCTTTAACCCTAGGCCCAAACCCAACCCTCCCTTTAAAAGTCCCTTCAACCCGCCCTTTAACCCCACCCTGCCTTCCCATTCCCACCCTACCTTTAATCCCCTTCCTTGTAACCCCACCCCCCCCTTTAACCCTAGGCCCAAACCCAACCCTCCCTTTAAAGGTCCCTTCAACCCGCCCTCTAACCCCGCCCTGCCTTCCTATTCCCACCCTACCTTTAATACCCTTCCTAGTTCCCCACTGGGTGTTGACCCACCCTTTAACCCCACCACCCTTCCCAACCCGCCCTTTAATTCCACCCTGCTTTCCCGTCCCCACCCTACCTCTAATACCCTTCCTAATTCCCCACTGGATGTTTACCCGCCCCTTAACCCCACCATCCTTCCCGATCCTGATTTTAACAACACTCAGGATTCTGCTTTCACCCCCCCGGCCCCACCACCCACAACCAACACCGGCACACCGTTCACCTCAGACACCGTCACAGACCCGTTGATAATCATTCCCCTAGTCACCACATTTTCACATAAAACTCGACCCCTACAACATGCATTCAAACACAACTTCACCACGGCCCAACGCACATACCCCGCACTCAAACCCTACAAGATCATTTCAGCATACAGGAAAAATAAAAGCTTAAAGGACATACTCATACACACCAAATTCAGCACCATGCCCTCTCCAGTAGCCAAACCTCATACACTTCATTACAAATACAGAAAATTTATTACAAACCCTCACAGTCACACATCAGCTCCAGTCCCGGACAACCTCACCTTACAAACCTCCAATGCAGTATACATCATCACCTGCACCCTCTGTCACAAACACTACATAGGAGAAACCGGTTCATCAATAGACACTAGGCTCAAACAACACCTATACAACATCTCACGGGCACACCTACAAACCACACTTGTCACACACTTCCAGGAGCACCCCGTCACTCACCTCATCATATCTGGTGTGGAGTCGGGGTCCGGGTGGTCCAGTGGACAGCGGAAACACGCCGAAAGAAAATGGATCACACAGTTAAACACAATTACACCCCTGGGATTGAATGAAAAAACATAACACTCTCCATCTCATACAAGACCTGCTTCACTCACCGAATAACTTACACCTTCAATAACACTCACCTTGATCAGCACTATCCACTCATCCATCGCCACACAGCACCTGCAAAAGAACAAACACATTACTTCACAACACTTTGGAACATATACATGGACACACTCATACATACACCACCTAAAACAGTATAATACACACACACATAACTTACCTGGCTATGTATCCATACACACGCACACACTTACATACTGGCACATAGATCTACACACTAAAGAACAAATTCAACAACACCTACCTTGGTCCTCCGTCCTCAGCACAATCTACTCAGTCACCACCACACAGCACCTGTAAAAGAAAACACGCACATTATTTCACAACACTTGTTTTTGTATTTCTGCTTTCCTTCCTTTCTTTTGGTATATACAATTCTTATTTTTTATATTTTTTTTATTTTTTATAACACAGGAATGATAGGCCCGTGCTCCTTAAGACCGTCCAGTTTTTCTTTTAACCCTACCCTAACCCAAACCTAACCCTAACCCTAACCCTAACCCTAACCCCTAACCCCAACCCCTAACCCCTAACCCCTAACCCCTAACCCTAACCCTAACCCTAACCCTAACCCAAACCCAAACCCAAACCCAAACCCTAACCCTAACCCTAACCCTAACCCTAACCCAACCCTCCTGCTCTCGACCCTAACCCCACCTGCACCCTATCCTAACCCCAACCCTAGGCCCCTGGTGGGTCTCTCTCTTTCTTGTCTTAAACCTAACCCTCCTTGCTTTCTCTTCTAACCCTAACCCTCTTTTACTCCCAGCACAGGTAAGTATTATTGTTGACATTCATGTTGTATTATTGTTGACATTCATGTTGTTTTATTGTTAAGTGACTTTTTATTGGTAAGTATTATTGTTGACATTCATGTTATTTTTATTGGTAAGTATTATTGTTGACATTCATGTTGTTTTATTGTTAAGTGACTTTTTATTGTAAAGACGCTTTGGTTCAAGGCGGCTGTTTAATTAATAAATGTATATGTATTCCGCTTGTATTTTCTTTATTATCCCCAGTTACTCCTCAAGACTGCATTAGGATGGACTGTTTTTCTGTGGACCAGACTATTTTTCCAAATTTATATGTTGATTCACCAATTGGACTGGAAACACACACTGGGGATTTGATCAACCCTGGTGGGCCTGCCTATGGGGAGGGTGTCTAGTGTTTCGAAGGCCGAAACGCCCGATGATCCTAGGTATACTACTGATGATGTGTTTCCACAATTTAGATTCACATTTGGATTTATTTCTCACTTTTACTTGACTGACAGACGCTGAGACAGCTGTACTTGTGTTAGCAATGGGTAGTGTTAAAGTCTTCGGACAACAGTATGTCATCCCTGAGGGATGTTAATGCTGATAGGCTCCTACTTGCCAAAAAAAGGTTAGGTCTGAAAGAAGAAGACCAGACAGTGACAGAAGACTTGGACACAGGATATTGGAAGAAGATTTGGACACAGGATGTTGGATGAAGACTTGAACATAGGTTATTGGAAGAAGACTTGGACACAAGATGTTGGATGAAGACTTGGACACAAGATTTATTTATTCTGATGACCTTGGCAATGGGTAGTGTTAATGTCTTCGGACAACAGTATATCATCCCTGGGGGTTGTTAATACTGATAGGCTCCTATTTGCCAATAGGGTCAGGTTGGAAAGAAGAAAACAAGTCATGGACATAGGATCATCAGGAACAATACGTCCAAGAAGAATATCCTATGTAACAATAGGTAGTAGTAAAGTCTTCGGACAATTGTTTCCCTGAGGGTTCCTAATACTACTCCTATTGGTCAATAGGTCTGGCAGTGGAAAGGGAGGAGCCTATAAAACAGACTCCTGCTCATTCATTCATTTCAGGGGGACGGAGTGAGTGGGGTTTCAGGTGCGCGTGCCTAATTGGGGTCTCACCTGTACTGTGGTCCCGTTGGGGTCCCACAGGGTGTTTCTTCGTTATTAATGTCACACCTAACTCTGCCGGGGCCTTGGCCCTACTTGCTCCTATTGCCCCCTTTTCCATTTCCGCTCTTATTTACTATATTGCCTCAAGAAGATATTTTACAAGGTTTTGTTCACTCTACAATTTTTGTAAGATGGCCTGTGGCCTTACTCTCCTATTTTTGGATTTTTCACAACACTCTGGACAAGATTGAACAAGATTTTTCACAACACTCTGGACTGAAGTAAACAGGATTTCCTCATTCCAGTCTTCTACAGGATTTTTTCACATCATTCTGGACCGGGTCAAACAGATCTTCCTCACTATTCCCTGCTTTTCCTACTCTGTCTCTGCCTTCCACCCCCTGGAATTGATTCCTTTGGGCTGGACGGGAGAATTCGACTCAAGCCCTGTGGGCAGCAGTGTCATTCGCCCTGTGGGTGTCGACCCTGTATGAGTCACTGATCGAATTTCCCTCTCCTTCTCTTACCTAAACCCAACCCTCCTGCTCTCGACCCTAACCCCACCTGCACCCTATCCTAACCCCAACCCTAGGCCCCTGGTGGGTCTCTCTCTTTCTTGTCTTAAACCTAACCCTCCTTGCTTTCTCTTCTAACCCTAACCCTCTTTTACTCCCAGCACAGGTAAGTATTATTGTTGACATTCATGTTGTATTATTGTTGACATTCATGTTGTTTTATTGTTAAGTGACTTTTTATTGGTAAGTATTATTGTTGACATTCATGTTATTTTTATTGGTAAGTATTATTGTTGACATTCATGTTGTTTTATTGTTAAGTGACTTTTTATTGTAAAGACGCTTTGGTTCAAGGCGGCTGTTTAATTAATAAATGTATATGTATTCCGCTTGTATTTTCTTTATTATCCCCAGTTACTCCTCAAGACTGCATTAGGATGGACTGTTTTTCTGTGGACCAGACTATTTTTCCAAATTTATATGTTGATTCACCAATTGGACTGGAAACACACACTGGGGATTTGATCAACCCTGGTGGGCCTGCCTATGGGGAGGGTGTCTAGTGTTTCGAAGGCCGAAACGCCCGATGATCCTAGGTATACTACTGATGATGTGTTTCCACAATTTAGATTCACATTTGGATTTATTTCTCACTTTTACTTGACTGACAGACGCTGAGACAGCTGTACTTGTGTTAGCAATGGGTAGTGTTAAAGTCTTCGGACAACAGTATGTCATCCCTGAGGGATGTTAATGCTGATAGGCTCCTACTTGCCAAAAAAAGGTTAGGTCTGAAAGAAGAAGACCAGACAGTGACAGAAGACTTGGACACAGGATATTGGAAGAAGATTTGGACACAGGATGTTGGATGAAGACTTGAACATAGGTTATTGGAAGAAGACTTGGACACAAGATGTTGGATGAAGACTTGGACACAAGATTTATTTATTCTGATGACCTTGGCAATGGGTAGTGTTAATGTCTTCGGACAACAGTATATCATCCCTGGGGGTTGTTAATACTGATAGGCTCCTATTTGCCAATAGGGTCAGGTTGGAAAGAAGAAAACAAGTCATGGACATAGGATCATCAGGAACAATACGTCCAAGAAGAATATCCTATGTAACAATAGGTAGTAGTAAAGTCTTCGGACAATTGTTTCCCTGAGGGTTCCTAATACTACTCCTATTGGTCAATAGGTCTGGCAGTGGAAAGGGAGGAGCCTATAAAACAGACTCCTGCTCATTCATTCATTTCAGGGGGACGGAGTGAGTGGGGTTTCAGGTGCGCGTGCCTAATTGGGGTCTCACCTGTACTGTGGTCCCGTTGGGGTCCCACAGGGTGTTTCTTCGTTATTAATGTCACACCTAACTCTGCCGGGGCCTTGGCCCTACTTGCTCCTATTGCCCCCTTTTCCATTTCCGCTCTTATTTACTATATTGCCTCAAGAAGATATTTTACAAGGTTTTGTTCACTCTACAATTTTTGTAAGATGGCCTGTGGCCTTACTCTCCTATTTTTGGATTTTTCACAACACTCTGGACAAGATTGAACAAGATTTTTCACAACACTCTGGACTGAAGTAAACAGGATTTCCTCATTCCAGTCTTCTACAGGATTTTTTCACATCATTCTGGACCGGGTCAAACAGATCTTCCTCACTATTCCCTGCTTTTCCTACTCTGTCTCTGCCTTCCACCCCCTGGAATTGATTCCTTTGGGCTGGACGGGAGAATTCGACTCAAGCCCTGTGGGCAGCAGTGTCATTCGCCCTGTGGGTGTCGACCCTGTATGAGTCACTGATCGAATTTCCCTCTCCTTCTCTTACCTAAACCCAACCCTCCTGCTCTCGACCCTAACCCCACCTGCACCCTATCCTAACCCCAACCCTAGGCCCCTGGTGGGTCTCTCTCTTTCTTGTCTTAAACCTAACCCTCCTTGCTTTCTCTTCTAACCCTAACCCTCTTTTACTCCCAGCACAGGTAAGTATTATTGTTGACATTCATGTTGTATTATTGTTGACATTCATGTTGTTTTATTGTTAAGTGACTTTTTATTGGTAAGTATTATTGTTGACATTCATGTTATTTTTATTGGTAAGTATTATTGTTGACATTCATGTTGTTTTATTGTTAAGTGACTTTTTATTGTAAAGACGCTTTGGTTCAAGGCGGCTGTTTAATTAATAAATGTATATGTATTCCGCTTGTATTTTCTTTATTATCCCCAGTTACTCCTCAAGACTGCATTAGGATGGACTGTTTTTCTGTGGACCAGACTATTTTTCCAAATTTATATGTTGATTCACCAATTGGACTGGAAACACACACTGGGGATTTGATCAACCCTGGTGGGCCTGCCTATGGGGAGGGTGTCTAGTGTTTCGAAGGCCGAAACGCCCGATGATCCTAGGTATACTACTGATGATGTGTTTCCACAATTTAGATTCACATTTGGATTTATTTCTCACTTTTACTTGACTGACAGACGCTGAGACAGCTGTACTTGTGTTAGCAATGGGTAGTGTTAAAGTCTTCGGACAACAGTATGTCATCCCTGAGGGATGTTAATGCTGATAGGCTCCTACTTGCCAAAAAAAGGTTAGGTCTGAAAGAAGAAGACCAGACAGTGACAGAAGACTTGGACACAGGATATTGGAAGAAGATTTGGACACAGGATGTTGGATGAAGACTTGAACATAGGTTATTGGAAGAAGACTTGGACACAAGATGTTGGATGAAGACTTGGACACAAGATTTATTTATTCTGATGACCTTGGCAATGGGTAGTGTTAATGTCTTCGGACAACAGTATATCATCCCTGGGGGTTGTTAATACTGATAGGCTCCTATTTGCCAATAGGGTCAGGTTGGAAAGAAGAAAACAAGTCATGGACATAGGATCATCAGGAACAATACGTCCAAGAAGAATATCCTATGTAACAATAGGTAGTAGTAAAGTCTTCGGACAATTGTTTCCCTGAGGGTTCCTAATACTACTCCTATTGGTCAATAGGTCTGGCAGTGGAAAGGGAGGAGCCTATAAAACAGACTCCTGCTCATTCATTCATTTCAGGGGGACGGAGTGAGTGGGGTTTCAGGTGCGCGTGCCTAATTGGGGTCTCACCTGTACTGTGGTCCCGTTGGGGTCCCACAGGGTGTTTCTTCGTTATTAATGTCACACCTAACTCTGCCGGGGCCTTGGCCCTACTTGCTCCTATTGCCCCCTTTTCCATTTCCGCTCTTATTTACTATATTGCCTCAAGAAGATATTTTACAAGGTTTTGTTCACTCTACAATTTTTGTAAGATGGCCTGTGGCCTTACTCTCCTATTTTTGGATTTTTCACAACACTCTGGACAAGATTGAACAAGATTTTTCACAACACTCTGGACTGAAGTAAACAGGATTTCCTCATTCCAGTCTTCTACAGGATTTTTTCACATCATTCTGGACCGGGTCAAACAGATCTTCCTCACTATTCCCTGCTTTTCCTACTCTGTCTCTGCCTTCCACCCCCTGGAATTGATTCCTTTGGGCTGGACGGGAGAATTCGACTCAAGCCCTGTGGGCAGCAGTGTCATTCGCCCTGTGGGTGTCGACCCTGTATGAGTCACTGATCGAATTTCCCTCTCCTTCTCTTACCTAAACCCAACCCTCCTGCTCTCGACCCTAACCCCACCTGCACCCTATCCTAACCCCAACCCTAGGCCCCTGGTGGGTCTCTCTCTTTCTTGTCTTAAACCTAACCCTCCTTGCTTTCTCTTCTAACCCTAACCCTCTTTTACTCCCAGCACAGGTAAGTATTATTGTTGACATTCATGTTGTATTATTGTTGACATTCATGTTGTTTTATTGTTAAGTGACTTTTTATTGGTAAGTATTATTGTTGACATTCATGTTATTTTTATTGGTAAGTATTATTGTTGACATTCATGTTGTTTTATTGTTAAGTGACTTTTTATTGTAAAGACGCTTTGGTTCAAGGCGGCTGTTTAATTAATAAATGTATATGTATTCCGCTTGTATTTTCTTTATTATCCCCAGTTACTCCTCAAGACTGCATTAGGATGGACTGTTTTTCTGTGGACCAGACTATTTTTCCAAATTTATATGTTGATTCACCAATTGGACTGGAAACACACACTGGGGATTTGATCAACCCTGGTGGGCCTGCCTATGGGGAGGGTGTCTAGTGTTTCGAAGGCCGAAACGCCCGATGATCCTAGGTATACTACTGATGATGTGTTTCCACAATTTAGATTCACATTTGGATTTATTTCTCACTTTTACTTGACTGACAGACGCTGAGACAGCTGTACTTGTGTTAGCAATGGGTAGTGTTAAAGTCTTCGGACAACAGTATGTCATCCCTGAGGGATGTTAATGCTGATAGGCTCCTACTTGCCAAAAAAAGGTTAGGTCTGAAAGAAGAAGACCAGACAGTGACAGAAGACTTGGACACAGGATATTGGAAGAAGATTTGGACACAGGATGTTGGATGAAGACTTGAACATAGGTTATTGGAAGAAGACTTGGACACAAGATGTTGGATGAAGACTTGGACACAAGATTTATTTATTCTGATGACCTTGGCAATGGGTAGTGTTAATGTCTTCGGACAACAGTATATCATCCCTGGGGGTTGTTAATACTGATAGGCTCCTATTTGCCAATAGGGTCAGGTTGGAAAGAAGAAAACAAGTCATGGACATAGGATCATCAGGAACAATACGTCCAAGAAGAATATCCTATGTAACAATAGGTAGTAGTAAAGTCTTCGGACAATTGTTTCCCTGAGGGTTCCTAATACTACTCCTATTGGTCAATAGGTCTGGCAGTGGAAAGGGAGGAGCCTATAAAACAGACTCCTGCTCATTCATTCATTTCAGGGGGACGGAGTGAGTGGGGTTTCAGGTGCGCGTGCCTAATTGGGGTCTCACCTGTACTGTGGTCCCGTTGGGGTCCCACAGGGTGTTTCTTCGTTATTAATGTCACACCTAACTCTGCCGGGGCCTTGGCCCTACTTGCTCCTATTGCCCCCTTTTCCATTTCCGCTCTTATTTACTATATTGCCTCAAGAAGATATTTTACAAGGTTTTGTTCACTCTACAATTTTTGTAAGATGGCCTGTGGCCTTACTCTCCTATTTTTGGATTTTTCACAACACTCTGGACAAGATTGAACAAGATTTTTCACAACACTCTGGACTGAAGTAAACAGGATTTCCTCATTCCAGTCTTCTACAGGATTTTTTCACATCATTCTGGACCGGGTCAAACAGATCTTCCTCACTATTCCCTGCTTTTCCTACTCTGTCTCTGCCTTCCACCCCCTGGAATTGATTCCTTTGGGCTGGACGGGAGAATTCGACTCAAGCCCTGTGGGCAGCAGTGTCATTCGCCCTGTGGGTGTCGACCCTGTATGAGTCACTGATCGAATTTCCCTCTCCTTCTCTTACCTAAACCCAACCCTCCTGCTCTCGACCCTAACCCCACCTGCACCCTATCCTAACCCCAACCCTAGGCCCCTGGTGGGTCTCTCTCTTTCTTGTCTTAAACCTAACCCTCCTTGCTTTCTCTTCTAACCCTAACCCTCTTTTACTCCCAGCACAGGTAAGTATTATTGTTGACATTCATGTTGTATTATTGTTGACATTCATGTTGTTTTATTGTTAAGTGACTTTTTATTGGTAAGTATTATTGTTGACATTCATGTTATTTTTATTGGTAAGTATTATTGTTGACATTCATGTTGTTTTATTGTTAAGTGACTTTTTATTGTAAAGACGCTTTGGTTCAAGGCGGCTGTTTAATTAATAAATGTATATGTATTCCGCTTGTATTTTCTTTATTATCCCCAGTTACTCCTCAAGACTGCATTAGGATGGACTGTTTTTCTGTGGACCAGACTATTTTTCCAAATTTATATGTTGATTCACCAATTGGACTGGAAACACACACTGGGGATTTGATCAACCCTGGTGGGCCTGCCTATGGGGAGGGTGTCTAGTGTTTCGAAGGCCGAAACGCCCGATGATCCTAGGTATACTACTGATGATGTGTTTCCACAATTTAGATTCACATTTGGATTTATTTCTCACTTTTACTTGACTGACAGACGCTGAGACAGCTGTACTTGTGTTAGCAATGGGTAGTGTTAAAGTCTTCGGACAACAGTATGTCATCCCTGAGGGATGTTAATGCTGATAGGCTCCTACTTGCCAAAAAAAGGTTAGGTCTGAAAGAAGAAGACCAGACAGTGACAGAAGACTTGGACACAGGATATTGGAAGAAGATTTGGACACAGGATGTTGGATGAAGACTTGAACATAGGTTATTGGAAGAAGACTTGGACACAAGATGTTGGATGAAGACTTGGACACAAGATTTATTTATTCTGATGACCTTGGCAATGGGTAGTGTTAATGTCTTCGGACAACAGTATATCATCCCTGGGGGTTGTTAATACTGATAGGCTCCTATTTGCCAATAGGGTCAGGTTGGAAAGAAGAAAACAAGTCATGGACATAGGATCATCAGGAACAATACGTCCAAGAAGAATATCCTATGTAACAATAGGTAGTAGTAAAGTCTTCGGACAATTGTTTCCCTGAGGGTTCCTAATACTACTCCTATTGGTCAATAGGTCTGGCAGTGGAAAGGGAGGAGCCTATAAAACAGACTCCTGCTCATTCATTCATTTCAGGGGGACGGAGTGAGTGGGGTTTCAGGTGCGCGTGCCTAATTGGGGTCTCACCTGTACTGTGGTCCCGTTGGGGTCCCACAGGGTGTTTCTTCGTTATTAATGTCACACCTAACTCTGCCGGGGCCTTGGCCCTACTTGCTCCTATTGCCCCCTTTTCCATTTCCGCTCTTATTTACTATATTGCCTCAAGAAGATATTTTACAAGGTTTTGTTCACTCTACAATTTTTGTAAGATGGCCTGTGGCCTTACTCTCCTATTTTTGGATTTTTCACAACACTCTGGACAAGATTGAACAAGATTTTTCACAACACTCTGGACTGAAGTAAACAGGATTTCCTCATTCCAGTCTTCTACAGGATTTTTTCACATCATTCTGGACCGGGTCAAACAGATCTTCCTCACTATTCCCTGCTTTTCCTACTCTGTCTCTGCCTTCCACCCCCTGGAATTGATTCCTT
This sequence comes from Osmerus eperlanus, assembly GCF_963692335.1. Lineage (NCBI taxonomy): Eukaryota > Metazoa > Chordata > Actinopteri > Osmeriformes > Osmeridae > Osmerus > Osmerus eperlanus. The sequence continues at coordinate 118,427 of NW_026911580.1, read as the reverse complement.
TGGGCTGGACGGGAGAATTCGACTCAAGCCCTGTGGGCAGCAGTGTCATTCGCCCTGTGGGTGTCGACCCTGTATGAGTCACTGATCGAATTTCCCTCTCCTTCTCTTACCTAAACCCAACCCTCCTGCTCTCGACCCTAACCCCACCTGCACCCTATCCTAACCCCAACCCTAGGCCCCTGGTGGGTCTCTCTCTTTCTTGTCTTAAACCTAACCCTCCTTGCTTTCTCTTCTAACCCTAACCCTCTTTTACTCCCAGCACAGGTAAGTATTATTGTTGACATTCATGTTGTATTATTGTTGACATTCATGTTGTTTTATTGTTAAGTGACTTTTTATTGGTAAGTATTATTGTTGACATTCATGTTATTTTTATTGGTAAGTATTATTGTTGACATTCATGTTGTTTTATTGTTAAGTGACTTTTTATTGTAAAGACGCTTTGGTTCAAGGCGGCTGTTTAATTAATAAATGTATATGTATTCCGCTTGTATTTTCTTTATTATCCCCAGTTACTCCTCAAGACTGCATTAGGATGGACTGTTTTTCTGTGGACCAGACTATTTTTCCAAATTTATATGTTGATTCACCAATTGGACTGGAAACACACACTGGGGATTTGATCAACCCTGGTGGGCCTGCCTATGGGGAGGGTGTCTAGTGTTTCGAAGGCCGAAACGCCCGATGATCCTAGGTATACTACTGATGATGTGTTTCCACAATTTAGATTCACATTTGGATTTATTTCTCACTTTTACTTGACTGACAGACGCTGAGACAGCTGTACTTGTGTTAGCAATGGGTAGTGTTAAAGTCTTCGGACAACAGTATGTCATCCCTGAGGGATGTTAATGCTGATAGGCTCCTACTTGCCAAAAAAAGGTTAGGTCTGAAAGAAGAAGACCAGACAGTGACAGAAGACTTGGACACAGGATATTGGAAGAAGATTTGGACACAGGATGTTGGATGAAGACTTGAACATAGGTTATTGGAAGAAGACTTGGACACAAGATGTTGGATGAAGACTTGGACACAAGATTTATTTATTCTGATGACCTTGGCAATGGGTAGTGTTAATGTCTTCGGACAACAGTATATCATCCCTGGGGGTTGTTAATACTGATAGGCTCCTATTTGCCAATAGGGTCAGGTTGGAAAGAAGAAAACAAGTCATGGACATAGGATCATCAGGAACAATACGTCCAAGAAGAATATCCTATGTAACAATAGGTAGTAGTAAAGTCTTCGGACAATTGTTTCCCTGAGGGTTCCTAATACTACTCCTATTGGTCAATAGGTCTGGCAGTGGAAAGGGAGGAGCCTATAAAACAGACTCCTGCTCATTCATTCATTTCAGGGGGACGGAGTGAGTGGGGTTTCAGGTGCGCGTGCCTAATTGGGGTCTCACCTGTACTGTGGTCCCGTTGGGGTCCCACAGGGTGTTTCTTCGTTATTAATGTCACACCTAACTCTGCCGGGGCCTTGGCCCTACTTGCTCCTATTGCCCCCTTTTCCATTTCCGCTCTTATTTACTATATTGCCTCAAGAAGATATTTTACAAGGTTTTGTTCACTCTACAATTTTTGTAAGATGGCCTGTGGCCTTACTCTCCTATTTTTGGATTTTTCACAACACTCTGGACAAGATTGAACAAGATTTTTCACAACACTCTGGACTGAAGTAAACAGGATTTCCTCATTCCAGTCTTCTACAGGATTTTTTCACATCATTCTGGACCGGGTCAAACAGATCTTCCTCACTATTCCCTGCTTTTCCTACTCTGTCTCTGCCTTCCACCCCCTGGAATTGATTCCTTTGGGCTGGACGGGAGAATTCGACTCAAGCCCTGTGGGCAGCAGTGTCATTCGCCCTGTGGGTGTCGACCCTGTATGAGTCACTGATCGAATTTCCCTCTCCTTCTCTTACCTAAACCCAACCCTCCTGCTCTCGACCCTAACCCCACCTGCACCCTATCCTAACCCCAACCCTAGGCCCCTGGTGGGTCTCTCTCTTTCTTGTCTTAAACCTAACCCTCCTTGCTTTCTCTTCTAACCCTAACCCTCTTTTACTCCCAGCACAGGTAAGTATTATTGTTGACATTCATGTTGTATTATTGTTGACATTCATGTTGTTTTATTGTTAAGTGACTTTTTATTGGTAAGTATTATTGTTGACATTCATGTTATTTTTATTGGTAAGTATTATTGTTGACATTCATGTTGTTTTATTGTTAAGTGACTTTTTATTGTAAAGACGCTTTGGTTCAAGGCGGCTGTTTAATTAATAAATGTATATGTATTCCGCTTGTATTTTCTTTATTATCCCCAGTTACTCCTCAAGACTGCATTAGGATGGACTGTTTTTCTGTGGACCAGACTATTTTTCCAAATTTATATGTTGATTCACCAATTGGACTGGAAACACACACTGGGGATTTGATCAACCCTGGTGGGCCTGCCTATGGGGAGGGTGTCTAGTGTTTCGAAGGCCGAAACGCCCGATGATCCTAGGTATACTACTGATGATGTGTTTCCACAATTTAGATTCACATTTGGATTTATTTCTCACTTTTACTTGACTGACAGACGCTGAGACAGCTGTACTTGTGTTAGCAATGGGTAGTGTTAAAGTCTTCGGACAACAGTATGTCATCCCTGAGGGATGTTAATGCTGATAGGCTCCTACTTGCCAAAAAAAGGTTAGGTCTGAAAGAAGAAGACCAGACAGTGACAGAAGACTTGGACACAGGATATTGGAAGAAGATTTGGACACAGGATGTTGGATGAAGACTTGAACATAGGTTATTGGAAGAAGACTTGGACACAAGATGTTGGATGAAGACTTGGACACAAGATTTATTTATTCTGATGACCTTGGCAATGGGTAGTGTTAATGTCTTCGGACAACAGTATATCATCCCTGGGGGTTGTTAATACTGATAGGCTCCTATTTGCCAATAGGGTCAGGTTGGAAAGAAGAAAACAAGTCATGGACATAGGATCATCAGGAACAATACGTCCAAGAAGAATATCCTATGTAACAATAGGTAGTAGTAAAGTCTTCGGACAATTGTTTCCCTGAGGGTTCCTAATACTACTCCTATTGGTCAATAGGTCTGGCAGTGGAAAGGGAGGAGCCTATAAAACAGACTCCTGCTCATTCATTCATTTCAGGGGGACGGAGTGAGTGGGGTTTCAGGTGCGCGTGCCTAATTGGGGTCTCACCTGTACTGTGGTCCCGTTGGGGTCCCACAGGGTGTTTCTTCGTTATTAATGTCACACCTAACTCTGCCGGGGCCTTGGCCCTACTTGCTCCTATTGCCCCCTTTTCCATTTCCGCTCTTATTTACTATATTGCCTCAAGAAGATATTTTACAAGGTTTTGTTCACTCTACAATTTTTGTAAGATGGCCTGTGGCCTTACTCTCCTATTTTTGGATTTTTCACAACACTCTGGACAAGATTGAACAAGATTTTTCACAACACTCTGGACTGAAGTAAACAGGATTTCCTCATTCCAGTCTTCTACAGGATTTTTTCACATCATTCTGGACCGGGTCAAACAGATCTTCCTCACTATTCCCTGCTTTTCCTACTCTGTCTCTGCCTTCCACCCCCTGGAATTGATTCCTTTGGGCTGGACGGGAGAATTCGACTCAAGCCCTGTGGGCAGCAGTGTCATTCGCCCTGTGGGTGTCGACCCTGTATGAGTCACTGATCGAATTTCCCTCTCCTTCTCTTACCTAAACCCAACCCTCCTGCTCTCGACCCTAACCCCACCTGCACCCTATCCTAACCCCAACCCTAGGCCCCTGGTGGGTCTCTCTCTTTCTTGTCTTAAACCTAACCCTCCTTGCTTTCTCTTCTAACCCTAACCCTCTTTTACTCCCAGCACAGGTAAGTATTATTGTTGACATTCATGTTGTATTATTGTTGACATTCATGTTGTTTTATTGTTAAGTGACTTTTTATTGGTAAGTATTATTGTTGACATTCATGTTATTTTTATTGGTAAGTATTATTGTTGACATTCATGTTGTTTTATTGTTAAGTGACTTTTTATTGTAAAGACGCTTTGGTTCAAGGCGGCTGTTTAATTAATAAATGTATATGTATTCCGCTTGTATTTTCTTTATTATCCCCAGTTACTCCTCAAGACTGCATTAGGATGGACTGTTTTTCTGTGGACCAGACTATTTTTCCAAATTTATATGTTGATTCACCAATTGGACTGGAAACACACACTGGGGATTTGATCAACCCTGGTGGGCCTGCCTATGGGGAGGGTGTCTAGTGTTTCGAAGGCCGAAACGCCCGATGATCCTAGGTATACTACTGATGATGTGTTTCCACAATTTAGATTCACATTTGGATTTATTTCTCACTTTTACTTGACTGACAGACGCTGAGACAGCTGTACTTGTGTTAGCAATGGGTAGTGTTAAAGTCTTCGGACAACAGTATGTCATCCCTGAGGGATGTTAATGCTGATAGGCTCCTACTTGCCAAAAAAAGGTTAGGTCTGAAAGAAGAAGACCAGACAGTGACAGAAGACTTGGACACAGGATATTGGAAGAAGATTTGGACACAGGATGTTGGATGAAGACTTGAACATAGGTTATTGGAAGAAGACTTGGACACAAGATGTTGGATGAAGACTTGGACACAAGATTTATTTATTCTGATGACCTTGGCAATGGGTAGTGTTAATGTCTTCGGACAACAGTATATCATCCCTGGGGGTTGTTAATACTGATAGGCTCCTATTTGCCAATAGGGTCAGGTTGGAAAGAAGAAAACAAGTCATGGACATAGGATCATCAGGAACAATACGTCCAAGAAGAATATCCTATGTAACAATAGGTAGTAGTAAAGTCTTCGGACAATTGTTTCCCTGAGGGTTCCTAATACTACTCCTATTGGTCAATAGGTCTGGCAGTGGAAAGGGAGGAGCCTATAAAACAGACTCCTGCTCATTCATTCATTTCAGGGGGACGGAGTGAGTGGGGTTTCAGGTGCGCGTGCCTAATTGGGGTCTCACCTGTACTGTGGTCCCGTTGGGGTCCCACAGGGTGTTTCTTCGTTATTAATGTCACACCTAACTCTGCCGGGGCCTTGGCCCTACTTGCTCCTATTGCCCCCTTTTCCATTTCCGCTCTTATTTACTATATTGCCTCAAGAAGATATTTTACAAGGTTTTGTTCACTCTACAATTTTTGTAAGATGGCCTGTGGCCTTACTCTCCTATTTTTGGATTTTTCACAACACTCTGGACAAGATTGAACAAGATTTTTCACAACACTCTGGACTGAAGTAAACAGGATTTCCTCATTCCAGTCTTCTACAGGATTTTTTCACATCATTCTGGACCGGGTCAAACAGATCTTCCTCACTATTCCCTGCTTTTCCTACTCTGTCTCTGCCTTCCACCCCCTGGAATTGATTCCTTTGGGCTGGACGGGAGAATTCGACTCAAGCCCTGTGGGCAGCAGTGTCATTCGCCCTGTGGGTGTCGACCCTGTATGAGTCACTGATCGAATTTCCCTCTCCTTCTCTTACCTAAACCCAACCCTCCTGCTCTCGACCCTAACCCCACCTGCACCCTATCCTAACCCCAACCCTAGGCCCCTGGTGGGTCTCTCTCTTTCTTGTCTTAAACCTAACCCTCCTTGCTTTCTCTTCTAACCCTAACCCTCTTTTACTCCCAGCACAGGTAAGTATTATTGTTGACATTCATGTTGTATTATTGTTGACATTCATGTTGTTTTATTGTTAAGTGACTTTTTATTGGTAAGTATTATTGTTGACATTCATGTTATTTTTATTGGTAAGTATTATTGTTGACATTCATGTTGTTTTATTGTTAAGTGACTTTTTATTGTAAAGACGCTTTGGTTCAAGGCGGCTGTTTAATTAATAAATGTATATGTATTCCGCTTGTATTTTCTTTATTATCCCCAATTACTCCTCAAGACTGCATTAGGATGGACTGTTTTTCTGTGGACCAGACTATTTTTCCAAATTTATATGTTGATTCACCAATTGGACTGGAAACACACACTGGGGATTTGATCAACCCTGGTGGGCCTGCCTATGGGGAGGGTGTCTAGTGTTTCGAAGGCCGAAACGCCCGATGATCCTAGGTATACTACTGATGATGTGTTTCCACAATTTAGATTCACATTTGGATTTATTTCTCACTTTTACTTGACTGACAGACGCTGAGACAGCTGTACTTGTGTTAGCAATGGGTAGTGTTAAAGTCTTCGGACAACAGTATGTCATCCCTGAGGGATGTTAATGCTGATAGGCTCCTACTTGCCAAAAAAAGGTTAGGTCTGAAAGAAGAAGACCAGACAGTGACAGAAGACTTGGACACAGGATATTGGAAGAAGATTTGGACACAGGATGTTGGATGAAGACTTGAACATAGGTTATTGGAAGAAGACTTGGACACAAGATGTTGGATGAAGACTTGGACACAAGATTTATTTATTCTGATGACCTTGGCAATGGGTAGTGTTAATGTCTTCGGACAACAGTATATCATCCCTGGGGGTTGTTAATACTGATAGGCTCCTATTTGCCAATAGGGTCAGGTTGGAAAGAAGAAAACAAGTCATGGACATAGGATCATCAGGAACAATACGTCCAAGAAGAATATCCTATGTAACAATAGGTAGTAGTAAAGTCTTCGGACAATTGTTTCCCTGAGGGTTCCTAATACTACTCCTATTGGTCAATAGGTCTGGCAGTGGAAAGGGAGGAGCCTATAAAACAGACTCCTGCTCATTCATTCATTTCAGGGGGACGGAGTGAGTGGGGTTTCAGGTGCGCGTGCCTAATTGGGGTCTCACCTGTACTGTGGTCCCGTTGGGGTCCCACAGGGTGTTTCTTCGTTATTAATGTCACACCTAACTCTGCCGGGGCCTTGGCCCTACTTGCTCCTATTGCCCCCTTTTCCATTTCCGCTCTTATTTACTATATTGCCTCAAGAAGATATTTTACAAGGTTTTGTTCACTCTACAATTTTTGTAAGATGGCCTGTGGCCTTACTCTCCTATTTTTGGATTTTTCACAACACTCTGGACAAGATTGAACAAGATTTTTCACAACACTCTGGACTGAAGTAAACAGGATTTCCTCATTCCAGTCTTCTACAGGATTTTTTCACATCATTCTGGACCGGGTCAAACAGATCTTCCTCACTATTCCCTGCTTTTCCTACTCTGTCTCTGCCTTCCACCCCCTGGAATTGATTCCTTTGGGCTGGACGGGAGAATTCGACTCAAGCCCTGTGGGCAGCAGTGTCATTCGCCCTGTGGGTGTCGACCCTGTATGAGTCACTGATCGAATTTCCCTCTCCTTCTCTTACCTAAACCCAACCCTCCTGCTCTCGACCCTAACCCCACCTGCACCCTATCCTAACCCCAACCCTAGGCCCCTGGTGGGTCTCTCTCTTTCTTGTCTTAAACCTAACCCTCCTTGCTTTCTCTTCTAACCCTAACCCTCTTTTACTCCCAGCACAGGTAAGTATTATTGTTGACATTCATGTTGTATTATTGTTGACATTCATGTTGTTTTATTGTTAAGTGACTTTTTATTGGTAAGTATTATTGTTGACATTCATGTTATTTTTATTGGTAAGTATTATTGTTGACATTCATGTTGTTTTATTGTTAAGTGACTTTTTATTGTAAAGACGCTTTGGTTCAAGGCGGCTGTTTAATTAATAAATGTATATGTATTCCGCTTGTATTTTCTTTATTATCCCCAGTTACTCCTCAAGACTGCATTAGGATGGACTGTTTTTCTGTGGACCAGACTATTTTTCCAAATTTATATGTTGATTCACCAATTGGACTGGAAACACACACTGGGGATTTGATCAACCCTGGTGGGCCTGCCTATGGGGAGGGTGTCTAGTGTTTCGAAGGCCGAAACGCCCGATGATCCTAGGTATACTACTGATGATGTGTTTCCACAATTTAGATTCACATTTGGATTTATTTCTCACTTTTACTTGACTGACAGACGCTGAGACAGCTGTACTTGTGTTAGCAATGGGTAGTGTTAAAGTCTTCGGACAACAGTATGTCATCCCTGAGGGATGTTAATGCTGATAGGCTCCTACTTGCCAAAAAAAGGTTAGGTCTGAAAGAAGAAGACCAGACAGTGACAGAAGACTTGGACACAGGATATTGGAAGAAGATTTGGACACAGGATGTTGGATGAAGACTTGAACATAGGTTATTGGAAGAAGACTTGGACACAAGATGTTGGATGAAGACTTGGACACAAGATTTATTTATTCTGATGACCTTGGCAATGGGTAGTGTTAATGTCTTCGGACAACAGTATATCATCCCTGGGGGTTGTTAATACTGATAGGCTCCTATTTGCCAATAGGGTCAGGTTGGAAAGAAGAAAACAAGTCATGGACATAGGATCATCAGGAACAATACGTCCAAGAAGAATATCCTATGTAACAATAGGTAGTAGTAAAGTCTTCGGACAATTGTTTCCCTGAGGGTTCCTAATACTACTCCTATTGGTCAATAGGTCTGGCAGTGGAAAGGGAGGAGCCTATAAAACAGACTCCTGCTCATTCATTCATTTCAGGGGGACGGAGTGAGTGGGGTTTCAGGTGCGCGTGCCTAATTGGGGTCTCACCTGTACTGTGGTCCCGTTGGGGTCCCACAGGGTGTTTCTTCGTTATTAATGTCACACCTAACTCTGCCGGGGCCTTGGCCCTACTTGCTCCTATTGCCCCCTTTTCCATTTCCGCTCTTATTTACTATATTGCCTCAAGAAGATATTTTACAAGGTTTTGTTCACTCTACAATTTTTGTAAGATGGCCTGTGGCCTTACTCTCCTATTTTTGGATTTTTCACAACACTCTGGACAAGATTGAACAAGATTTTTCACAACACTCTGGACTGAAGTAAACAGGATTTCCTCATTCCAGTCTTCTACAGGATTTTTTCACATCATTCTGGACCGGGTCAAACAGATCTTCCTCACTATTCCCTGCTTTTCCTACTCTGTCTCTGCCTTCCACCCCCTGGAATTGATTCCTTTGGGCTGGACGGGAGAATTCGACTCAAGCCCTGTGGGCAGCAGTGTCATTCGCCCTGTGGGTGTCGACCCTGTATGAGTCACTGATCGAATTTCCCTCTCCTTCTCTTACCTAAACCCAACCCTCCTGCTCTCGACCCTAACCCCACCTGCACCCTATCCTAACCCCAACCCTAGGCCCCTGGTGGGTCTCTCTCTTTCTTGTCTTAAACCTAACCCTCCTTGCTTTCTCTTCTAACCCTAACCCTCTTTTACTCCCAGCACAGGTAAGTATTATTGTTGACATTCATGTTGTATTATTGTTGACATTCATGTTGTTTTATTGTTAAGTGACTTTTTATTGGTAAGTATTATTGTTGACATTCATGTTATTTTTATTGGTAAGTATTATTGTTGACATTCATGTTGTTTTATTGTTAAGTGACTTTTTATTGTAAAGACGCTTTGGTTCAAGGCGGCTGTTTAATTAATAAATGTATATGTATTCCGCTTGTATTTTCTTTATTATCCCCAGTTACTCCTCAAGACTGCATTAGGATGGACTGTTTTTCTGTGGACCAGACTATTTTTCCAAATTTATATGTTGATTCACCAATTGGACTGGAAACACACACTGGGGATTTGATCAACCCTGGTGGGCCTGCCTATGGGGAGGGTGTCTAGTGTTTCGAAGGCCGAAACGCCCGATGATCCTAGGTATACTACTGATGATGTGTTTCCACAATTTAGATTCACATTTGGATTTATTTCTCACTTTTACTTGACTGACAGACGCTGAGACAGCTGTACTTGTGTTAGCAATGGGTAGTGTTAAAGTCTTCGGACAACAGTATGTCATCCCTGAGGGATGTTAATGCTGATAGGCTCCTACTTGCCAAAAAAAGGTTAGGTCTGAAAGAAGAAGACCAGACAGTGACAGAAGACTTGGACACAGGATATTGGAAGAAGATTTGGACACAGGATGTTGGATGAAGACTTGAACATAGGTTATTGGAAGAAGACTTGGACACAAGATGTTGGATGAAGACTTGGACACAAGATTTATTTATTCTGATGACCTTGGCAATGGGTAGTGTTAATGTCTTCGGACAACAGTATATCATCCCTGGGGGTTGTTAATACTGATAGGCTCCTATTTGCCAATAGGGTCAGGTTGGAAAGAAGAAAACAAGTCATGGACATAGGATCATCAGGAACAATACGTCCAAGAAGAATATCCTATGTAACAATAGGTAGTAGTAAAGTCTTCGGACAATTGTTTCCCTGAGGGTTCCTAATACTACTCCTATTGGTCAATAGGTCTGGCAGTGGAAAGGGAGGAGCCTATAAAACAGACTCCTGCTCATTCATTCATTTCAGGGGGACGGAGTGAGTGGGGTTTCAGGTGCGCGTGCCTAATTGGGGTCTCACCTGTACTGTGGTCCCGTTGGGGTCCCACAGGGTGTTTCTTCGTTATTAATGTCACACCTAACTCTGCCGGGGCCTTGGCCCTACTTGCTCCTATTGCCCCCTTTTCCATTTCCGCTCTTATTTACTATATTGCCTCAAGAAGATATTTTACAAGGTTTTGTTCACTCTACAATTTTTGTAAGATGGCCTGTGGCCTTACTCTCCTATTTTTGGATTTTTCACAACACTCTGGACAAGATTGAACAAGATTTTTCACAACACTCTGGACTGAAGTAAACAGGATTTCCTCATTCCAGTCTTCTACAGGATTTTTTCACATCATTCTGGACCGGGTCAAACAGATCTTCCTCACTATTCCCTGCTTTTCCTACTCTGTCTCTGCCTTCCACCCCCTGGAATTGATTCCTTTGGGCTGGACGGGAGAATTCGACTCAAGCCCTGTGGGCAGCAGTGTCATTCGCCCTGTGGGTGTCGACCCTGTATGAGTCACTGATCGAATTTCCCTCTCCTTCTCTTACCTAAACCCAACCCTCCTGCTCTCGACCCTAACCCCACCTGCACCCTATCCTAACCCCAACCCTAGGCCCCTGGTGGGTCTCTCTCTTTCTTGTCTTAAACCTAACCCTCCTTGCTTTCTCTTCTAACCCTAACCCTCTTTTACTCCCAGCACAGGTAAGTATTATTGTTGACATTCATGTTGTATTATTGTTGACATTCATGTTGTTTTATTGTTAAGTGACTTTTTATTGGTAAGTATTATTGTTGACATTCATGTTATTTTTATTGGTAAGTATTATTGTTGACATTCATGTTGTTTTATTGTTAAGTGACTTTTTATTGTAAAGACGCTTTGGTTCAAGGCGGCTGTTTAATTAATAAATGTATATGTATTCCGCTTGTATTTTCTTTATTATCCCCAGTTACTCCTCAAGACTGCATTAGGATGGACTGTTTTTCTGTGGACCAGACTATTTTTCCAAATTTATATGTTGATTCACCAATTGGACTGGAAACACACACTGGGGATTTGATCAACCCTGGTGGGCCTGCCTATGGGGAGGGTGTCTAGTGTTTCGAAGGCCGAAACGCCCGATGATCCTAGGTATACTACTGATGATGTGTTTCCACAATTTAGATTCACATTTGGATTTATTTCTCACTTTTACTTGACTGACAGACGCTGAGACAGCTGTACTTGTGTTAGCAATGGGTAGTGTTAAAGTCTTCGGACAACAGTATGTCATCCCTGAGGGATGTTAATGCTGATAGGCTCCTACTTGCCAAAAAAAGGTTAGGTCTGAAAGAAGAAGACCAGACAGTGACAGAAGACTTGGACACAGGATATTGGAAGAAGATTTGGACACAGGATGTTGGATGAAGACTTGAACATAGGTTATTGGAAGAAGACTTGGACACAAGATGTTGGATGAAGACTTGGACACAAGATTTATTTATTCTGATGACCTTGGCAATGGGTAGTGTTAATGTCTTCGGACAACAGTATATCATCCCTGGGGGTTGTTAATACTGATAGGCTCCTATTTGCCAATAGGGTCAGGTTGGAAAGAAGAAAACAAGTCATGGACATAGGATCATCAGGAACAATACGTCCAAGAAGAATATCCTATGTAACAATAGGTAGTAGTAAAGTCTTCGGACAATTGTTTCCCTGAGGGTTCCTAATACTACTCCTATTGGTCAATAGGTCTGGCAGTGGAAAGGGAGGAGCCTATAAAACAGACTCCTGCTCATTCATTCATTTCAGGGGGACGGAGTGAGTGGGGTTTCAGGTGCGCGTGCCTAATTGGGGTCTCACCTGTACTGTGGTCCCGTTGGGGTCCCACAGGGTGTTTCTTCGTTATTAATGTCACACCTAACTCTGCCGGGGCCTTGGCCCTACTTGCTCCTATTGCCCCCTTTTCCATTTCCGCTCTTATTTACTATATTGCCTCAAGAAGATATTTTACAAGGTTTTGTTCACTCTACAATTTTTGTAAGATGGCCTGTGGCCTTACTCTCCTATTTTTGGATTTTTCACAACACTCTGGACAAGATTGAACAAGATTTTTCACAACACTCTGGACTGAAGTAAACAGGATTTCCTCATTCCAGTCTTCTACAGGATTTTTTCACATCATTCTGGACCGGGTCAAACAGATCTTCCTCACTATTCCCTGCTTTTCCTACTCTGTCTCTGCCTTCCACCCCCTGGAATTGATTCCTTTGGGCTGGACGGGAGAATTCGACTCAAGCCCTGTGGGCAGCAGTGTCATTCGCCCTGTGGGTGTCGACCCTGTATGAGTCACTGATCGAATTTCCCTCTCCTTCTCTTACCTAAACCCAACCCTCCTGCTCTCGACCCTAACCCCACCTGCACCCTATCCTAACCCCAACCCTAGGCCCCTGGTGGGTCTCTCTCTTTCTTGTCTTAAACCTAACCCTCCTTGCTTTCTCTTCTAACCCTAACCCTCTTTTACTCCCAGCACAGGTAAGTATTATTGTTGACATTCATGTTGTATTATTGTTGACATTCATGTTGTTTTATTGTTAAGTGACTTTTTATTGGTAAGTATTATTGTTGACATTCATGTTATTTTTATTGGTAAGTATTATTGTTGACATTCATGTTGTTTTATTGTTAAGTGACTTTTTATTGTAAAGACGCTTTGGTTCAAGGCGGCTGTTTAATTAATAAATGTATATGTATTCCGCTTGTATTTTCTTTATTATCCCCAGTTACTCCTCAAGACTGCATTAGGATGGACTGTTTTTCTGTGGACCAGACTATTTTTCCAAATTTATATGTTGATTCACCAATTGGACTGGAAACACACACTGGGGATTTGATCAACCCTGGTGGGCCTGCCTATGGGGAGGGTGTCTAGTGTTTCGAAGGCCGAAACGCCCGATGATCCTAGGTATACTACTGATGATGTGTTTCCACAATTTAGATTCACATTTGGATTTATTTCTCACTTTTACTTGACTGACAGACGCTGAGACAGCTGTACTTGTGTTAGCAATGGGTAGTGTTAAAGTCTTCGGACAACAGTATGTCATCCCTGAGGGATGTTAATGCTGATAGGCTCCTACTTGCCAAAAAAAGGTTAGGTCTGAAAGAAGAAGACCAGACAGTGACAGAAGACTTGGACACAGGATATTGGAAGAAGATTTGGACACAGGATGTTGGATGAAGACTTGAACATAGGTTATTGGAAGAAGACTTGGACACAAGATGTTGGATGAAGACTTGGACACAAGATTTATTTATTCTGATGACCTTGGCAATGGGTAGTGTTAATGTCTTCGGACAACAGTATATCATCCCTGGGGGTTGTTAATACTGATAGGCTCCTATTTGCCAATAGGGTCAGGTTGGAAAGAAGAAAACAAGTCATGGACATAGGATCATCAGGAACAATACGTCCAAGAAGAATATCCTATGTAACAATAGGTAGTAGTAAAGTCTTCGGACAATTGTTTCCCTGAGGGTTCCTAATACTACTCCTATTGGTCAATAGGTCTGGCAGTGGAAAGGGAGGAGCCTATAAAACAGACTCCTGCTCATTCATTCATTTCAGGGGGACGGAGTGAGTGGGGTTTCAGGTGCGCGTGCCTAATTGGGGTCTCACCTGTACTGTGGTCCCGTTGGGGTCCCACAGGGTGTTTCTTCGTTATTAATGTCACACCTAACTCTGCCGGGGCCTTGGCCCTACTTGCTCCTATTGCCCCCTTTTCCATTTCCGCTCTTATTTACTATATTGCCTCAAGAAGATATTTTACAAGGTTTTGTTCACTCTACAATTTTTGTAAGATGGCCTGTGGCCTTACTCTCCTATTTTTGGATTTTTCACAACACTCTGGACAAGATTGAACAAGATTTTGAACAAGATTTTTCACAACACTCTGGACTGAAGTAAACAGGATTTCCTCATTCCAGTCTTCTACAGGATTTTTTCACATCATTCTGGACCGGGTCAAACAGATCTTCCTCACTATTCCCTGCTTTTCCTACTCTGTCTCTGCCTTCCACCCCCTGGAATTGATTCCTTTGGGCTGGACGGGAGAATTCGACTCAAGCCCTGTGGGCAGCAGTGTCATTCGCCCTGTGGGTGTCGACCCTGTATGAGTCACTGATCGAATTTCCCTCTCCTTCTCTTACCTAAACCCAACCCTCCTGCTCTCGACCCTAACCCCACCTGCACCCTATCCTAACCCCAACCCTAGGCCCCTGGTGGGTCTCTCTCTTTCTTGTCTTAAACCTAACCCTCCTTGCTTTCTCTTCTAACCCTAACCCTCTTTTACTCCCAGCACAGGTAAGTATTATTGTTGACATTCATGTTGTATTATTGTTGACATTCATGTTGTTTTATTGTTAAGTGACTTTTTATTGGTAAGTATTATTGTTGACATTCATGTTATTTTTATTGGTAAGTATTATTGTTGACATTCATGTTGTTTTATTGTTAAGTGACTTTTTATTGTAAAGACGCTTTGGTTCAAGGCGGCTGTTTAATTAATAAATGTATATGTATTCCGCTTGTATTTTCTTTATTATCCCCAGTTACTCCTCAAGACTGCATTAGGATGGACTGTTTTTCTGTGGACCAGACTATTTTTCCAAATTTATATGTTGATTCACCAATTGGACTGGAAACACACACTGGGGATTTGATCAACCCTGGTGGGCCTGCCTATGGGGAGGGTGTCTAGTGTTTCGAAGGCCGAAACGCCCGATGATCCTAGGTATACTACTGATGATGTGTTTCCACAATTTAGATTCACATTTGGATTTATTTCTCACTTTTACTTGACTGACAGACGCTGAGACAGCTGTACTTGTGTTAGCAATGGGTAGTGTTAAAGTCTTCGGACAACAGTATGTCATCCCTGAGGGATGTTAATGCTGATAGGCTCCTACTTGCCAAAAAAAGGTTAGGTCTGAAAGAAGAAGACCAGACAGTGACAGAAGACTTGGACACAGGATATTGGAAGAAGATTTGGACACAGGATGTTGGATGAAGACTTGAACATAGGTTATTGGAAGAAGACTTGGACACAAGATGTTGGATGAAGACTTGGACACAAGATTTATTTATTCTGATGACCTTGGCAATGGGTAGTGTTAATGTCTTCGGACAACAGTATATCATCCCTGGGGGTTGTTAATACTGATAGGCTCCTATTTGCCAATAGGGTCAGGTTGGAAAGAAGAAAACAAGTCATGGACATAGGATCATCAGGAACAATACGTCCAAGAAGAATATCCTATGTAACAATAGGTAGTAGTAAAGTCTTCGGACAATTGTTTCCCTGAGGGTTCCTAATACTACTCCTATTGGTCAATAGGTCTGGCAGTGGAAAGGGAGGAGCCTATAAAACAGACTCCTGCTCATTCATTCATTTCAGGGGGACGGAGTGAGTGGGGTTTCAGGTGCGCGTGCCTAATTGGGGTCTCACCTGTACTGTGGTCCCGTTGGGGTCCCACAGGGTGTTTCTTCGTTATTAATGTCACACCTAACTCTGCCGGGGCCTTGGCCCTACTTGCTCCTATTGCCCCCTTTTCCATTTCCGCTCTTATTTACTATATTGCCTCAAGAAGATATTTTACAAGGTTTTGTTCACTCTACAATTTTTGTAAGATGGCCTGTGGCCTTACTCTCCTATTTTTGGATTTTTCACAACACTCTGGACAAGATTGAACAAGATTTTTCACAACACTCTGGACTGAAGTAAACAGGATTTCCTCATTCCAGTCTTCTACAGGATTTTTTCACATCATTCTGGACCGGGTCAAACAGATCTTCCTCACTATTCCCTGCTTTTCCTACTCTGTCTCTGCCTTCCACCCCCTGGAATTGATTCCTTTGGGCTGGACGGGAGAATTCGACTCAAGCCCTGTGGGCAGCAGTGTCATTCGCCCTGTGGGTGTCGACCCTGTATGAGTCACTGATCGAATTTCCCTCTCCTTCTCTTACCTAAACCCAACCCTCCTGCTCTCGACCCTAACCCCACCTGCACCCTATCCTAACCCCAACCCTAGGCCCCTGGTGGGTCTCTCTCTTTCTTGTCTTAAACCTAACCCTCCTTGCTTTCTCTTCTAACCCTAACCCTCTTTTACTCCCAGCACAGGTAAGTATTATTGTTGACATTCATGTTGTATTATTGTTGACATTCATGTTGTTTTATTGTTAAGTGACTTTTTATTGGTAAGTATTATTGTTGACATTCATGTTATTTTTATTGGTAAGTATTATTGTTGACATTCATGTTGTTTTATTGTTAAGTGACTTTTTATTGTAAAGACGCTTTGGTTCAAGGCGGCTGTTTAATTAATAAATGTATATGTATTCCGCTTGTATTTTCTTTATTATCCCCAGTTACTCCTCAAGACTGCATTAGGATGGACTGTTTTTCTGTGGACCAGACTATTTTTCCAAATTTATATGTTGATTCACCAATTGGACTGGAAACACACACTGGGGATTTGATCAACCCTGGTGGGCCTGCCTATGGGGAGGGTGTCTAGTGTTTCGAAGGCCGAAACGCCCGATGATCCTAGGTATACTACTGATGATGTGTTTCCACAATTTAGATTCACATTTGGATTTATTTCTCACTTTTACTTGACTGACAGACGCTGAGACAGCTGTACTTGTGTTAGCAATGGGTAGTGTTAAAGTCTTCGGACAACAGTATGTCATCCCTGAGGGATGTTAATGCTGATAGGCTCCTACTTGCCAAAAAAAGGTTAGGTCTGAAAGAAGAAGACCAGACAGTGACAGAAGACTTGGACACAGGATATTGGAAGAAGATTTGGACACAGGATGTTGGATGAAGACTTGAACATAGGTTATTGGAAGAAGACTTGGACACAAGATGTTGGATGAAGACTTGGACACAAGATTTATTTATTCTGATGACCTTGGCAATGGGTAGTGTTAATGTCTTCGGACAACAGTATATCATCCCTGGGGGTTGTTAATACTGATAGGCTCCTATTTGCCAATAGGGTCAGGTTGGAAAGAAGAAAACAAGTCATGGACATAGGATCATCAGGAACAATACGTCCAAGAAGAATATCCTATGTAACAATAGGTAGTAGTAAAGTCTTCGGACAATTGTTTCCCTGAGGGTTCCTAATACTACTCCTATTGGTCAATAGGTCTGGCAGTGGAAAGGGAGGAGCCTATAAAACAGACTCCTGCTCATTCATTCATTTCAGGGGGACGGAGTGAGTGGGGTTTCAGGTGCGCGTGCCTAATTGGGGTCTCACCTGTACTGTGGTCCCGTTGGGGTCCCACAGGGTGTTTCTTCGTTATTAATGTCACACCTAACTCTGCCGGGGCCTTGGCCCTACTTGCTCCTATTGCCCCCTTTTCCATTTCCGCTCTTATTTACTATATTGCCTCAAGAAGATATTTTACAAGGTTTTGTTCACTCTACAATTTTTGTAAGATGGCCTGTGGCCTTACTCTCCTATTTTTGGATTTTTCACAACACTCTGGACAAGATTGAACAAGATTTTTCACAACACTCTGGACTGAAGTAAACAGGATTTCCTCATTCCAGTCTTCTACAGGATTTTTTCACATCATTCTGGACCGGGTCAAACAGATCTTCCTCACTATTCCCTGCTTTTCCTACTCTGTCTCTGCCTTCCACCCCCTGGAATTGATTCCTTTGGGCTGGACGGGAGAATTCGACTCAAGCCCTGTGGGCAGCAGTGTCATTCGCCCTGTGGGTGTCGACCCTGTATGAGTCACTGATCGAATTTCCCTCTCCTTCTCTTACCTAAACCCAACCCTCCTGCTCTCGACCCTAACCCCACCTGCACCCTATCCTAACCCCAACCCTAGGCCCCTGGTGGGTCTCTCTCTTTCTTGTCTTAAACCTAACCCTCCTTGCTTTCTCTTCTAACCCTAACCCTCTTTTACTCCCAGCACAGGTAAGTATTATTGTTGACATTCATGTTGTATTATTGTTGACATTCATGTTGTTTTATTGTTAAGTGACTTTTTATTGGTAAGTATTATTGTTGACATTCATGTTATTTTTATTGGTAAGTATTATTGTTGACATTCATGTTGTTTTATTGTTAAGTGACTTTTTATTGTAAAGACGCTTTGGTTCAAGGCGGCTGTTTAATTAATAAATGTATATGTATTCCGCTTGTATTTTCTTTATTATCCCCAGTTACTCCTCAAGACTGCATTAGGATGGACTGTTTTTCTGTGGACCAGACTATTTTTCCAAATTTATATGTTGATTCACCAATTGGACTGGAAACACACACTGGGGATTTGATCAACCCTGGTGGGCCTGCCTATGGGGAGGGTGTCTAGTGTTTCGAAGGCCGAAACGCCCGATGATCCTAGGTATACTACTGATGATGTGTTTCCACAATTTAGATTCACATTTGGATTTATTTCTCACTTTTACTTGACTGACAGACGCTGAGACAGCTGTACTTGTGTTAGCAATGGGTAGTGTTAAAGTCTTCGGACAACAGTATGTCATCCCTGAGGGATGTTAATGCTGATAGGCTCCTACTTGCCAAAAAAAGGTTAGGTCTGAAAGAAGAAGACCAGACAGTGACAGAAGACTTGGACACAGGATATTGGAAGAAGATTTGGACACAGGATGTTGGATGAAGACTTGAACATAGGTTATTGGAAGAAGACTTGGACACAAGATGTTGGATGAAGACTTGGACACAAGATTTATTTATTCTGATGACCTTGGCAATGGGTAGTGTTAATGTCTTCGGACAACAGTATATCATCCCTGGGGGTTGTTAATACTGATAGGCTCCTATTTGCCAATAGGGTCAGGTTGGAAAGAAGAAAACAAGTCATGGACATAGGATCATCAGGAACAATACGTCCAAGAAGAATATCCTATGTAACAATAGGTAGTAGTAAAGTCTTCGGACAATTGTTTCCCTGAGGGTTCCTAATACTACTCCTATTGGTCAATAGGTCTGGCAGTGGAAAGGGAGGAGCCTATAAAACAGACTCCTGCTCATTCATTCATTTCAGGGGGACGGAGTGAGTGGGGTTTCAGGTGCGCGTGCCTAATTGGGGTCTCACCTGTACTGTGGTCCCGTTGGGGTCCCACAGGGTGTTTCTTCGTTATTAATGTCACACCTAACCCTAACCCTAACCCTAACCCTAACCCTAACCCGAAGGCCGAAAAAAAGAAGAAAAAAAGAGAAAGAAAAAAGACTAGTGTTTCGAAGGCCGAAACGCCCGATGATCCTAGGTATACTACTGATGATGTGTTTCCACAATTTAGATTCACATTTGGATTTATTTCTCACTTTAACTTGACTGACAGACGCTAAGACAGCTGTACTTGTGTTAGCAATGGGTAGTGTTAAAGTCTTCGGACAACAGTATGTCATCCCTGAGGGATGTTAATGCTGATAGGCTCCTACTTGCCAAAAAAGGTTAGGTCTGAAAGAAGACCAGACAGTGACAGAAGACTTGGACACAGGATATTGGAAGAAGATTTGGACACAGGATGTTGGATGAAGACTTGAACATAGGTTATTGGAAGAAGACTTGGACACAAGATGTTGGATGAAGACTTGGACACAAGATTTTTTTATTCTGATGACCTTAGCAATGGGTAGTGTTAATGTCTTCGGACAACAGTATGTCATCCCTGGGGGTTGTTAATACTGATAGGCTCCTATTTGCCAATAGGGTCAGGTTGGAAAGAAGAAAAAAAGTCATGGACATAGGATCATCAGGAACAATACGTCCAAGAAGAATATCCTATGTAACAATAGGTGGTAGTAAAGTCTTCGGACAATTGTTTCCCTGAGGGTTACTAATACTACTCCTATTGGTCAATAGGTCTGGCAGTGGAAAGGGAGGAGCCTATAAAACAGACTCCTGCTCATTCATTCATTTCAGGGGGACGGAGTGAGTGGGGTTTCAGGTGCGCGTGCCTAATTGGGGTCTCACCTGTACTGTGGTCCCGTTGGGGTCCCACAGGGTGTTTCTTCGTTATTAATGTCACACCTAACCCTAACCCTAACCCTAACCCTAACCCTAACCCATAACTCTGCCTAGAAAGGCCCTACATGCCCCAAACTTGGTCTGGTCTGCTCATCAGAGTCCCCTCTACGGGCGTGTTTTGGATTGGATTTTAAGACTTTTGACCATATTTGTCTTCCCTTTTTGTCTGGCCCATAACTCTGCCTAGAAAGGCCCTACATGCCCCAAACTTGGTCTGGTCTGCTCATCAGAGTCCCCTCTACGGGCGTGTTTTGGATTGGATTTTAAGATTTTTGACCATATTTGTCTTCCCTTTTTGTCTGGCCCATAACTCTGCCTAGAAAGGCCCTACATGCCCCAAACTTGGTCTGGTCTGCTCATCAGAGTCCCCTCTACGGGCATGTTTTGGATTGGATTTTTTTTTTTAAATGACTATATTTGTCTTCCCTTTTTGTCTGGCCCATAACTCTGCCTAGAAAGGCCCTACATGCCACAAACTTGGTCTGGTCTGCTCATCAGAGTCCCCTCTACGGGCGTGTTTTGGATTGGATTTTAAGATTTTTGACCATATTTGTCTTCCCTTTTTGTCTGGCCCATAACTCTGCCTAGAAAGGCCCTACATGCCCCAAACTTGGTCTGGTCTGCTCATCAGAGTCCCCTCTACGGGCGTGTTTTGGATTGGATTTTAAGATTTTTGACCATATTTGTCTTCCCTTTTTGTCTGGCCCATAACTCTGCCTAGAAAGGCCCTACATGCCCCAAACTTGGTCTGGTCTGCTCATCAGAGTCCCCTCTACGGGCATGTTTTGGATTGGATTTTAAGATTTTTGACCATATTTGTCTTCCCTTTTTGTCTGGCCCATAACTCTGCCTAGAAAGGCCCTACATGCCCTAAACTTGGTCTGGTCTGCTCATCAGAGTCCCCTCTACGGGCGTGTTTTGGATTGGATTTTTGTTTTTAAATGACTATATTTGTCTTCCCATTTTGTCTGGCCCATAACTCTGCCTAGAAAGGCCCTACATGCCCCAAACTTGGTCTGGTCTGCTCATCAGAGTCCCCTCTACGGGCATGTTTTGGATTGGATTTTAAGATTTTTGACCATATTTGTCTTCCCTTTTTGTCTGGCCCATAACTCTGCCTAGAAAGGCCCTACATGCCCCAAACTTGGTCTGGTCTGCTCATCAGAGTCCCCTCTACGGGCATGTTTTGGATTGGATTTTAAGATTTTTGACCATATTTGTCTTCCCTTTTTGTCTGGCCCATAACTCTGCCTAGAAAGGCCCTACATGCCCCAAACTTGGTCTGGTCTGCTCATCAGAGTCCCCTCTACGGGCGTGTTTTGGATTGGATTTTTTATTTGAATGACCATATTTGTCTTCCCTTTTTGTCCGGCCCATAACTCTGCCTAGAAAGGCCCTACATGCCCCAAACTTGGTCTGGTCTGCTCATCAGAGTCCCCTCTACGGGCGTGTTTTGGATTGGATTTTAAGATTTTTGACCATATTTGTCTTCCCTTTTTGTCTGGCCCATAACTCTGCCTAGAAAGGCCCTACATGCCCCAAACTTGGTCTGGTCTGCTCATCAGAGTCCCCTCTACGGGCATGTTTTGGATTGGATTTTTTTTTTTAAATGACTATATTTGTCTTCCCTTTTTGTCTGGCCCATAACTCTGCCTAGAAAGGCCCTACATGCCACAAACTTGGTCTGGTCTGCTCATCAGAGTCCCCTCTACGGGCGTGTTTTGGATTGGATTTTAAGATTTTTGACCATATTTGTCTTCCCTTTTTGTCTGGCCCATAACTCTGCCTAGAAAGGCCCTACATGCCCCAAACTTGGTCTGGTCTGCTCATCAGAGTCCCCTCTACGGGCGTGTTTTGGATTGGATTTTAAGATTTTTGACCATATTTGTCTTCCCTTTTTGTCTGGCCCATAACTCTGCCTAGAAAGGCCCTACATGCCCCAAACTTGGTCTGGTCTGCTCATCAGAGTCCCCTCTACGGGCATGTTTTGGATTGGATTTTAAGATTTTTGACCATATTTGTCTTCCCTTTTTGTCTGGCCCATAACTCTGCCTAGAAAGGCCCTACATGCCCTAAACTTGGTCTGGTCTGCTCATCAGAGTCCCCTCTACGGGCGTGTTTTGGATTGGATTTTTGTTTTTAAATGACTATATTTGTCTTCCCATTTTGTCTGGCCCATAACTCTGCCTAGAAAGGCCCTACATGCCCCAAACTTGGTCTGGTCTGCTCATCAGAGTCCCCTCTACGGGCATGTTTTGGATTGGATTTTAAGATTTTTGACCATATTTGTCTTCCCTTTTTGTCTGGCCCATAACTCTGCCTAGAAAGGCCCTACATGCCCCAAACTTGGTCTGGTCTGCTCATCAGAGTCCCCTCTACGGGCATGTTTTGGATTGGATTTTAAGATTTTTGACCATATTTGTCTTCCCTTTTTGTCTGGCCCATAACTCTGCCTAGAAAGGCCCTACATGCCCCAAACTTGGTCTGGTCTGCTCATCAGAGTCCCCTCTACGGGCGTGTTTTGGATTGGATTTTTTATTTGAATGACCATATTTGTCTTCCCTTTTTGTCCGGCCCATAACTCTGCCTAGAAAGGCCCTACATGCCCCAAACTTGGTCTGGTCTGCTCATCAGAGTCCCCTCTACGGGCATGTTTTGGATTGGATTTTAAGATTTTTGACCATATTTGTCTTCCCTTTTTGTCTGGCCCATAACTCTGCCTAGAAAGGCCCTACATGCCCCAAACTTGGTCTGGTCTGCTCATCAGAGTCCCCTCTACGGGCGTGTTTTGGATTGGATTTTTTATTTGAATGACCATATTTGTCTTCCCTTTTTGTCCGGCCCATAACTCTGCCTAGAAAGGCCCTACATGCCCCAAACTTGGTCTGGTCTGCTCATCAGAGTCCCCTCTACGGGCATGTTTTGGATTGGATTTTAAGATTTTTGACCATATTTGTCTTCCCTTTTTGTCTGGCCCATAACTCTGCCTAGAAAGGCCCTACATGCCCCAAACTTGGTCTGGTCTGCTCATCAGAGTCCCCTCTACGGGCATGTTTTGGATTGGATTTTAAGATTTTTGACCATATTTGTCTTCCCTTTTTGTCTGGCCCATAACTCTGCCTAGAAAGGCCCTACATGCCCTAAACTTGGTCTGGTCTGCTCATCAGAGTCCCCTCTACGGGCGTGTTTTGGATTGGATTTTTGTTTTTAAATGACTATATTTGTCTTCCCATTTTGTCTGGCCCATAACTCTGCCTAGAAAGGCCCTACATGCCCCAAACTTGGTCTGGTCTGCTCATCAGAGTCCCCTCTACGGGCATGTTTTGGATTGGATTTTACGATTTTTGACCATATTTGTCTTCCCTTTTTGTCTGGCCCATAACTCTGCCTAGAAAGGCCCTACATGCCCCAAACTTGGTCTGGTCTGCTCATCAGAGTCCCCTCTACGGGCATGTTTTGGATTGGATTTTAAGATTTTTGACCATATTTGTCTTCCCTTTTTGTCTGGCCCATAACTCTGCCTAGAAAGGCCCTACATGCCCCAAAATTGGTCTGGTCTGCTCATCAGAGTCCCCTCTACGGGCGTGTTTTGGATTGGATTTTTTTTTTTTATGACTATATTTGTCTTCCCATTTTGTCCGGCCCATAACTCTGCCTAGAAAGGCCCTACATGCCCCAAACTTGGTCTGGTCTGCTCATCAGAGTCCCCTCTACAGGTATGTTTTGGATTGGATTTTAAGATTTTTGACCATATTTGTCTTCCCTTTTTGTCTGGCCCATAACTCTGCCTAGAAAGGCCCTACATGCCCCAAACTTGGTCTGGTCTGCTCATCAGAGTCCCCTCTACAGGTATGTTTTGAATTGGATTTTAAGATTTTTGACCATATTTGTCTTCCCTTTTTGTCTGACCCATAACTCTGCCTAGAAAGGCCCTACATGCCCCAAACTTGGTCTGGTCTGCTCATCAGAGTCCCCTCTACGGGCGTGTTTTGGATTGGATTTTAAGATTTTTGACCATATTTGTCTTCCCTTTTTGTCTGGCCCATAACTCTGCCTAGAAAGGCCCTACATGCCCCAAACTTGGTCTGGTCTGCTCATCAGAGTCCCCTCTACGGGCGTGTTTTGGATTGGATTTTTTTTTTAAATGACCATATTTGTCTTCCCTTTTTGTCCGGCCCATAACTCTGCCTAGAAAGGCCCTACATGCCCCAAACTTGGTCTGGTCTGCTCATCAGAGTCCCCTCTACGGGCATGTTTTGGATTGGATTTTAAGATTTTTGACCATATTTGTCTTCCCTTTTTGTCTGGCCCATAACTCTGCCTAGAAAGGCCCTACATGCCCCAAACTTGGTCTGGTCTGCTCATCAGAGTCCCCTCTACGGGCATGTTTTGGATTGGATTTTAAGATTTTTGACCATATTTGTCTTCCCTTTTTGTCTGGCCCATAACTCTGCCTAGAAAGGCCCTACATGCCCCAAACTTGGTCTGGTCTGCTCATCAGAGTCCCCTCTACGGGCGTGTTTTGGATTGGATTTTTTTTTTTAAATGACCACATTTGTCTTCCCTTTTTGTCCGGCCCATAACTCTGCCTAGAAAGGCCCTACATGCCCCAAACTTGGTCTGGTCTGCTCATCAGAGTCCCCTCTACGGGCATGTTTTGGATTGGATTTTAAGATTTTTGACCATATTTGTCTTCCCTTTTTGTCTGGCCCATAACTCTGCCTAGAAAGGCCCTACATGCCCCAAACTTGGTCTGGTCTGCTCATCAGAGTCCCCTCTACGGGCGTGTTTTGGATTGGATTTTTTTTTTTAAATGACCACATTTGTCTTCCCTTTTTGTCCGGCCCATAACTCTGCCTAGAAAGGCCCTACATGCCCCAAACTTGGTCTGGTCTGCTCATCAGAGTCCCCTCTACGGGCGTGTTTTGGATTGGATTTTAAGATTTTTGACCATATTTGTCTTCCCTTTTTGTCTGGCCCATAACTCTGCCTAGAAAGGCCCTACATGCCCCAAACTTGGTCTGGTCTGCTCATCAGAGTCCCCTCTACGGGCGTGTTTTGGATTGGATTTTAAGATTTTTGACCATATTTGTCTTCCCTTTTTGTCTGGCCCATAACTCTGCCTAGAAAGGCCCTACATGCCCCAAACTTGGTCTGGTCTGCTCATCAGAGTCCCCTCTACAGGTATGTTTTGAATTGGATTTTAAGATTTTTGACCATATTTGTCTTCCCTTTTTGTCTGGCCCATAACTCTGCCTAGAAAGGCCCTACATGCCCCAAACTTGGTCTGGTCTGCTCATCAGAGTCCCCTCTACGGGCGTGTTTTGGATTGGATTTTTTATTTGAATGACCATATTTGTCTTCCCTTTTTGTCCGGCCCATAACTCTGCCTAGAAAGGCCCTACATGCCCCAAACTTGGTCTGGTCTGCTCATCAGAGTCCCCTCTACGGGCATGTTTTGGATTGGATTTTAAGATTTTTGACCATATTTGTCTTCCCTTTTTGTCTGGCCCATAAGTCTGCCTAGAAAGGCCCTACATGCCCCAAACTTGGTCTGGTCTGCTCATCAGAGTCCCCTCTACGGGCGTGTTTTGGATTGGATTTTGAGATTTTTGGCCATATTTGTCTTCCCTTTTTGTCCGGCCCATAACTCTGCCTAGAAAGGCCCTACATGCCCCAAACTTGGTCTGGTCTGCTCATCAGAGTCCCCTCTACGGGCGTGTTTTGGATTGGATTTTTTTTTTTTATTGACCATATTTGACTTCCCTTTTTGTCCGGCCCATAACTCTGCCTAGAAAGGCCCTACATGCCCCAAACTTGGTCTGGTCTGCTCATCAGAGTCCCCTCTACGGGCATGTTTTGGATTGGATTTTAAGATTTTTGACCATATTTGTCTTCCCTTTTTGTCTGGCCCATAACTCTGCCTAGAAAGGCCCTACATGCCCCAAACTTGGTCTGGTCTGCTCATCAGAGTCCCCTCTACGGGCATGTTTTGGATTGGATTTTAAGATTTTTGACCATATTTGTCTTCCCTTTTTGTCTGGCCCATAACTCTGCCTAGAAAGGCCCTACATGCCCCAAACTTGGTCTGGTCTGCTCATCAGAGTCCCCTCTACGGGCGTGTTTTGGATTGGATTTTAAGATTTTTGACCATATTTGTCTTCCCTTTTTGTCTGGCCCATAACTCTGCCTAGAAAGGCCCTACATGCCCCAAACTTGGTCTGGTCTGCTCATCAGAGTCCCCTCTACAGGTATGTTTTGAATTGGATTTTAAGATTTTTGACCATATTTGTCTTCCCTTTTTGTCTGGCCCATAACTCTGCCTAGAAAGGCCCTACATGCCCCAAACTTGGTCTGGTCTGCTCATCAGAGTCCCCTCTACGGGCGTGTTTTGGATTGGATTTTTTATTTGAATGACCATATTTGTCTTCCCTTTTTGTCCGGCCCATAACTCTGCCTAGAAAGGCCCTACATGCCCCAAACTTGGTCTGGTCTGCTCATCAGAGTCCCCTCTACGGGCGTGTTTTGGATTGGATTTTAAGATTTTTGACCATATTTGTCTTCCCTTTTTGTCTGGCCCATAACTCTGCCTAGAAAGGCCCTACATGCCCCAAACTTGGTCTGGTCTGCTCATCAGAGTCCCCTCTACGGGCATGTTTTGGATTGGATTTTAAGATTTTTGACCATATTTGTCTTCCCTTTTTGTCTGGCCCATAACTCTGCCTAGAAAGGCCCTACATGCCCTAAACTTGGTCTGGTCTGCTCATCAGAGTCCCCTCTACGGGCGTGTTTTGGATTGGATTTTTGTTTTTAAATGACTATATTTGTCTTCCCATTTTGTCTGGCCCATAACTCTGCCTAGAAAGGCCCTACATGCCCCAAACTTGGTCTGGTCTGCTCATCAGAGTCCCCTCTACGGGCGTGTTTTGGATTGGATTTTTTATTTGAATGACCATATTTGTCTTCCCTTTTTGTCCGGCCCATAACTCTGCCTAGAAAGGCCCTACATGCCCCAAACTTGGTCTGGTCTGCTCATCAGAGTCCCCTCTACGGGCGTGTTTTGGATTGGATTTTAAGATTTTTGACCATATTTGTCTTCCCTTTTTGTCTGGCCCATAACTCTGCCTAGAAAGGCCCTACATGCCCCAAACTTGGTCTGGTCTGCTCATCAGAGTCCCTTCTACGGGCGTGTTTTGGATTGTATTTTAAGATTTTTGACCATATTTATCTTCCCTTTTTGTCTGGCCCATAACTCTGCCTAGAAAGGCCCTACATGCCCCAAACTTGGTCTGGTCTGCTCATCAGAGTCCCCTCTACGGGCATGTTTTGGATTGGATTTTAAGATTTTTGACCATATTTGTCTTCCCTTTTTGTCTGGCCCATAACTCTGCCTAGAAAGGCCCTACATGCCCCAAACTTGGTCTGGTCTGCTCATCAGAGTCCCCTCTACGGGCGTGTTTTGGATTGGATTTTTTTTTTTTTATGACTATATTTGTCTTCCCATTTTGTCCGGCCCATAACTCTGCCTAGAAAGGCCCTACATGCCCCAAACTTGGTCTGGTCTGCTCATCAGAGTCCCCTCTACGGGCGTGTTTTGGATTGGATTTTAAGATTTTTGACCATATTTGTCTTCCCTTTTTGTCTGGCCCATAACTCTGCCTAGAAAGGCCCTACATGCCCCAAACTTGGTCTGGTCTGCTCATCAGAGTCCCCTCTACGGGCATGTTTTGGATTGGATTTTAAGATTTTTGACCATATTTGTCTTCCCTTTTTGTCTGGCCCATAACTCTGCCTAGAAAGGCCCTACATGCCCCAAACTTGGTCTGGTCTGCTCATCAGAGTCCCCTCTACGGGCATGTTTTGGATTGGATTTTAAGATTTTTGACCATATTTGTCTTCCCTTTTTGTCTGGCCCATAACTCTGCCTAGAAAGGCCCTACATGCCCCAAAATTGGTCTGGTCTGCTCATCAGAGTCCCCTCTACGGGCGTGTTTTGGATTGGATTTTTTTTTTTTATGACTATATTTGTCTTCCCATTTTGTCCGGCCCATAACTCTGCCTAGAAAGGCCCTACATGCCCCAAACTTGGTCTGGTCTGCTCATCAGAGTCCCCTCTACAGGTATGTTTTGGATTGGATTTTAAGATTTTTGACCATATTTGTCTTCCCTTTTTGTCTGGCCCATAACTCTGCCTAGAAAGGCCCTACATGCCCCAAACTTGGTCTGGTCTGCTCATCAGAGTCCCCTCTACAGGTATGTTTTGAATTGGATTTTAAGATTTTTGACCATATTTGTCTTCCCTTTTTGTCTGGCCCATAACTCTGCCTAGAAAGGCCCTACATGCCCCAAACTTGGTCTGGTCTGCTCATCAGAGTCCCCTCTACGGGCGTGTTTTGGATTGGATTTTAAGATTTTTGACCATATTTGTCTTCCCTTTTTGTCTGGCCCATAACTCTGCCTAGAAAGGCCCTACATGCCCCAAACTTGGTCTGGTCTGCTCATCAGAGTCCCCTCTACGGGCGTGTTTTGGATTGGATTTTTTTTTTAAATGACCATATTTGTCTTCCCTTTTTGTCCGGCCCATAACTCTGCCTAGAAAGGCCCTACATGCCCCAAACTTGGTCTGGTCTGCTCATCAGAGTCCCCTCTACGGGCATGTTTTGGATTGGATTTTAAGATTTTTGACCATATTTGTCTTCCCTTTTTGTCTGGCCCATAACTCTGCCTAGAAAGGCCCTACATGCCCCAAACTTGGTCTGGTCTGCTCATCAGAGTCCCCTCTACGGGCATGTTTTGGATTGGATTTTAAGATTTTTGACCATATTTGTCTTCCCTTTTTGTCTGGCCCATAACTCTGCCTAGAAAGGCCCTACATGCCCCAAACTTGGTCTGGTCTGCTCATCAGAGTCCCCTCTACGGGCGTGTTTTGGATTGGATTTTTTTTTTTAAATGACCACATTTGTCTTCCCTTTTTGTCCGGCCCATAACTCTGCCTAGAAAGGCCCTACATGCCCCAAACTTGGTCTGGTCTGCTCATCAGAGTCCCCTCTACGGGCATGTTTTGGATTGGATTTTAAGATTTTTGACCATATTTGTCTTCCCTTTTTGTCTGGCCCATAACTCTGCCTAGAAAGGCCCTACATGCCCCAAACTTGGTCTGGTCTGCTCATCAGAGTCCCCTCTACGGGCGTGTTTTGGATTGGATTTTTTTTTTTAAATGACCACATTTGTCTTCCCTTTTTGTCCGGCCCATAACTCTGCCTAGAAAGGCCCTACATGCCCCAAACTTGGTCTGGTCTGCTCATCAGAGTCCCCTCTACGGGCGTGTTTTGGATTGGATTTTAAGATTTTTGACCATATTTGTCTTCCCTTTTTGTCTGGCCCATAACTCTGCCTAGAAAGGCCCTACATGCCCCAAACTTGGTCTGGTCTGCTCATCAGAGTCCCCTCTACGGGCGTGTTTTGGATTGGATTTTAAGATTTTTGACCATATTTGTCTTCCCTTTTTGTCTGGCCCATAACTCTGCCTAGAAAGGCCCTACATGCCCCAAACTTGGTCTGGTCTGCTCATCAGAGTCCCCTCTACGGGCATGTTTTGGATTGGATTTTAAGATTTTTGACCATATTTGTCTTCCCTTTTTGTCTGGCCCATAACTCTGCCTAGAAAGGCCCTACATGCCCCAAACTTGGTCTGGTCTGCTCATCAGAGTCCCCTCTACGGGCATGTTTTGGATTGGATTTTAAGATTTTTGACCATATTTGTCTTCCCTTTTTGTCTGGCCCATAACTCTGCCTAGAAAGGCCCTACATGCCCCAAAATTGGTCTGGTCTGCTCATCAGAGTCCCCTCTACGGGCGTGTTTTGGATTGGATTTTTTTTTTTTATGACTATATTTGTCTTCCCATTTTGTCCGGCCCATAACTCTGCCTAGAAAGGCCCTACATGCCCCAAACTTGGTCTGGTCTGCTCATCAGAGTCCCCTCTACAGGTATGTTTTGGATTGGATTTTAAGATTTTTGACCATATTTGTCTTCCCTTTTTGTCTGGCCCATAACTCTGCCTAGAAAGGCCCTACATGCCCCAAACTTGGTCTGGTCTGCTCATCAGAGTCCCCTCTACAGGTATGTTTTGAATTGGATTTTAAGATTTTTGACCATATTTGTCTTCCCTTTTTGTCTGGCCCATAACTCTGCCTAGAAAGGCCCTACATGCCCCAAACTTGGTCTGGTCTGCTCATCAGAGTCCCCTCTACGGGCGTGTTTTGGATTGGATTTTAAGATTTTTGACCATATTTGTCTTCCCTTTTTGTCTGGCCCATAACTCTGCCTAGAAAGGCCCTACATGCCCCAAACTTGGTCTGGTCTGCTCATCAGAGTCCCCTCTACGGGCGTGTTTTGGATTGGATTTTTTTTTTAAATGACCATATTTGTCTTCCCTTTTTGTCCGGCCCATAACTCTGCCTAGAAAGGCCCTACATGCCCCAAACTTGGTCTGGTCTGCTCATCAGAGTCCCCTCTACGGGCATGTTTTGGATTGGATTTTAAGATTTTTGACCATATTTGTCTTCCCTTTTTGTCTGGCCCATAACTCTGCCTAGAAAGGCCCTACATGCCCCAAACTTGGTCTGGTCTGCTCATCAGAGTCCCCTCTACGGGCATGTTTTGGATTGGATTTTAAGATTTTTGACCATATTTGTCTTCCCTTTTTGTCTGGCCCATAACTCTGCCTAGAAAGGCCCTACATGCCCCAAACTTGGTCTGGTCTGCTCATCAGAGTCCCCTCTACGGGCGTGTTTTGGATTGGATTTTTTTTTT
This sequence comes from Osmerus eperlanus, assembly GCF_963692335.1. Taxonomy (NCBI): domain Eukaryota; kingdom Metazoa; phylum Chordata; class Actinopteri; order Osmeriformes; family Osmeridae; genus Osmerus; species Osmerus eperlanus. The sequence goes on along the minus strand of NW_026911580.1, from coordinate 87,097 downwards.
TAAATGACCACATTTGTCTTCCCTTTTTGTCCGGCCCATAACTCTGCCTAGAAAGGCCCTACATGCCCCAAACTTGGTCTGGTCTGCTCATCAGAGTCCCCTCTACGGGCATGTTTTGGATTGGATTTTAAGATTTTTGACCATATTTGTCTTCCCTTTTTGTCTGGCCCATAACTCTGCCTAGAAAGGCCCTACATGCCCCAAACTTGGTCTGGTCTGCTCATCAGAGTCCCCTCTACGGGCGTGTTTTGGATTGGATTTTTTTTTTTAAATGACCACATTTGTCTTCCCTTTTTGTCCGGCCCATAACTCTGCCTAGAAAGGCCCTACATGCCCCAAACTTGGTCTGGTCTGCTCATCAGAGTCCCCTCTACGGGCGTGTTTTGGATTGGATTTTAAGATTTTTGACCATATTTGTCTTCCCTTTTTGTCTGGCCCATAACTCTGCCTAGAAAGGCCCTACATGCCCCAAACTTGGTCTGGTCTGCTCATCAGAGTCCCCTCTACGGGCGTGTTTTGGATTGGATTTTAAGATTTTTGACCATATTTGTCTTCCCTTTTTGTCTGGCCCATAACTCTGCCTAGAAAGGCCCTACATGCCCCAAACTTGGTCTGGTCTGCTCATCAGAGTCCCCTCTACGGGCATGTTTTGGATTGGATTTTAAGATTTTTGACCATATTTGTCTTCCCTTTTTGTCTGGCCCATAACTCTGCCTAGAAAGGCCCTACATGCCCCAAACTTGGTCTGGTCTGCTCATCAGAGTCCCCTCTACGGGCATGTTTTGGATTGGATTTTAAGATTTTTGACCATATTTGTCTTCCCTTTTTGTCTGGCCCATAACTCTGCCTAGAAAGGCCCTACATGCCCCAAAATTGGTCTGGTCTGCTCATCAGAGTCCCCTCTACGGGCGTGTTTTGGATTGGATTTTTTTTTTTTATGACTATATTTGTCTTCCCATTTTGTCCGGCCCATAACTCTGCCTAGAAAGGCCCTACATGCCCCAAACTTGGTCTGGTCTGCTCATCAGAGTCCCCTCTACAGGTATGTTTTGGATTGGATTTTAAGATTTTTGACCATATTTGTCTTCCCTTTTTGTCTGGCCCATAACTCTGCCTAGAAAGGCCCTACATGCCCCAAACTTGGTCTGGTCTGCTCATCAGAGTCCCCTCTACAGGTATGTTTTGAATTGGATTTTAAGATTTTTGACCATATTTGTCTTCCCTTTTTGTCTGGCCCATAACTCTGCCTAGAAAGGCCCTACATGCCCCAAACTTGGTCTGGTCTGCTCATCAGAGTCCCCTCTACGGGCGTGTTTTGGATTGGATTTTAAGATTTTTGACCATATTTGTCTTCCCTTTTTGTCTGGCCCATAACTCTGCCTAGAAAGGCCCTACATGCCCCAAACTTGGTCTGGTCTGCTCATCAGAGTCCCCTCTACGGGCGTGTTTTGGATTGGATTTTTTTTTTAAATGACCATATTTGTCTTCCCTTTTTGTCCGGCCCATAACTCTGCCTAGAAAGGCCCTACATGCCCCAAACTTGGTCTGGTCTGCTCATCAGAGTCCCCTCTACGGGCATGTTTTGGATTGGATTTTAAGATTTTTGACCATATTTGTCTTCCCTTTTTGTCTGGCCCATAACTCTGCCTAGAAAGGCCCTACATGCCCCAAACTTGGTCTGGTCTGCTCATCAGAGTCCCCTCTACGGGCATGTTTTGGATTGGATTTTAAGATTTTTGACCATATTTGTCTTCCCTTTTTGTCTGGCCCATAACTCTGCCTAGAAAGGCCCTACATGCCCCAAACTTGGTCTGGTCTGCTCATCAGAGTCCCCTCTACGGGCGTGTTTTGGATTGGATTTTTTTTTTTAAATGACCACATTTGTCTTCCCTTTTTGTCCGGCCCATAACTCTGCCTAGAAAGGCCCTACATGCCCCAAACTTGGTCTGGTCTGCTCATCAGAGTCCCCTCTACGGGCATGTTTTGGATTGGATTTTAAGATTTTTGACCATATTTGTCTTCCCTTTTTGTCTGGCCCATAACTCTGCCTAGAAAGGCCCTACATGCCCCAAACTTGGTCTGGTCTGCTCATCAGAGTCCCCTCTACGGGCGTGTTTTGGATTGGATTTTTTTTTTTAAATGACCACATTTGTCTTCCCTTTTTGTCCGGCCCATAACTCTGCCTAGAAAGGCCCTACATGCCCCAAACTTGGTCTGGTCTGCTCATCAGAGTCCCCTCTACGGGCGTGTTTTGGATTGGATTTTAAGATTTTTGACCATATTTGTCTTCCCTTTTTGTCTGGCCCATAACTCTGCCTAGAAAGGCCCTACATGCCCCAAACTTGGTCTGGTCTGCTCATCAGAGTCCCCTCTACGGGCGTGTTTTGGATTGGATTTTAAGATTTTTGACCATATTTGTCTTCCCTTTTTGTCTGGCCCATAACTCTGCCTAGAAAGGCCCTACATGCCCCAAACTTGGTCTGGTCTGCTCATCAGAGTCCCCTCTACAGGTATGTTTTGAATTGGATTTTAAGATTTTTGACCATATTTGTCTTCCCTTTTTGTCTGGCCCATAACTCTGCCTAGAAAGGCCCTACATGCCCCAAACTTGGTCTGGTCTGCTCATCAGAGTCCCCTCTACGGGCGTGTTTTGGATTGGATTTTTTATTTGAATGACCATATTTGTCTTCCCTTTTTGTCCGGCCCATAACTCTGCCTAGAAAGGCCCTACATGCCCCAAACTTGGTCTGGTCTGCTCATCAGAGTCCCCTCTACGGGCATGTTTTGGATTGGATTTTAAGATTTTTGACCATATTTGTCTTCCCTTTTTGTCTGGCCCATAACTCTGCCTAGAAAGGCCCTACATGCCCCAAACTTGGTCTGGTCTGCTCATCAGAGTCCCCTCTACGGGCGTGTTTTGGATTGGATTTTGAGATTTTTGGCCATATTTGTCTTCCCTTTTTGTCCGGCCCATAACTCTGCCTAGAAAGGCCCTACATGCCCCAAACTTGGTCTGGTCTGCTCATCAGAGTCCCCTCTACGGGCGTGTTTTGGATTGGATTTTTTTTTTTTATTGACCATATTTGACTTCCCTTTTTGTCCGGCCCATAACTCTGCCTAGAAAGGCCCTACATGCCCCAAACTTGGTCTGGTCTGCTCATCAGAGTCCCCTCTACGGGCGTGTTTTGGATTGGATTTTTTTTTTAAATGACCATATTTGTCTTCCCTTTTTGTCCGGCCCATAACTCTGCCTAGAAAGGCCCTACATGCCCCAAACTTGGTCTGGTCTGCTCATCAGAGTCCCCTCTACGGGCATGTTTTGGATTGGATTTTAAGATTTTTGACCATATTTGTCTTCCCTTTTTGTCTGGCCCATAACTCTGCCTAGAAAGGCCCTACATGCCCCAAACTTGGTCTGGTCTGCTCATCAGAGTCCCCTCTACGGGCATGTTTTGGATTGGATTTTAAGATTTTTGACCATATTTGTCTTCCCTTTTTGTCTGGCCCATAACTCTGCCTAGAAAGGCCCTACATGCCCCAAACTTGGTCTGGTCTGCTCATCAGAGTCCCCTCTACGGGCGTGTTTTGGATTGGATTTTAAGATTTTTGACCATATTTGTCTTCCCTTTTTGTCTGGCCCATAACTCTGCCTAGAAAGGCCCTACATGCCCCAAACTTGGTCTGGTCTGCTCATCAGAGTCCCCTCTACAGGTATGTTTTGAATTGGATTTTAAGATTTTTGACCATATTTGTCTTCCCTTTTTGTCTGGCCCATAACTCTGCCTAGAAAGGCCCTACATGCCCCAAACTTGGTCTGGTCTGCTCATCAGAGTCCCCTCTACGGGCGTGTTTTGGATTGGATTTTTTATTTGAATGACCATATTTGTCTTCCCTTTTTGTCCGGCCCATAACTCTGCCTAGAAAGGCCCTACATGCCCCAAACTTGGTCTGGTCTGCTCATCAGAGTCCCCTCTACGGGCGTGTTTTGGATTGGATTTTAAGATTTTTGACCATATTTGTCTTCCCTTTTTGTCTGGCCCATAACTCTGCCTAGAAAGGCCCTACATGCCCCAAACTTGGTCTGGTCTGCTCATCAGAGTCCCCTCTACGGGCATGTTTTGGATTGGATTTTAAGATTTTTGACCATATTTGTCTTCCCTTTTTGTCTGGCCCATAACTCTGCCTAGAAAGGCCCTACATGCCCTAAACTTGGTCTGGTCTGCTCATCAGAGTCCCCTCTACGGGCGTGTTTTGGATTGGATTTTTGTTTTTAAATGACTATATTTGTCTTCCCATTTTGTCTGGCCCATAACTCTGCCTAGAAAGGCCCTACATGCCCCAAACTTGGTCTGGTCTGCTCATCAGAGTCCCCTCTACGGGCGTGTTTTGGATTGGATTTTTTATTTGAATGACCATATTTGTCTTCCCTTTTTGTCCGGCCCATAACTCTGCCTAGAAAGGCCCTACATGCCCCAAACTTGGTCTGGTCTGCTCATCAGAGTCCCCTCTACGGGCGTGTTTTGGATTGGATTTTAAGATTTTTGACCATATTTGTCTTCCCTTTTTGTCTGGCCCATAACTCTGCCTAGAAAGGCCCTACATGCCCCAAACTTGGTCTGGTCTGCTCATCAGAGTCCCTTCTACGGGCGTGTTTTGGATTGTATTTTAAGATTTTTGACCATATTTATCTTCCCTTTTTGTCTGGCCCATAACTCTGCCTAGAAAGGCCCTACATGCCCCAAACTTGGTCTGGTCTGCTCATCAGAGTCCCCTCTACGGGCATGTTTTGGATTGGATTTTAAGATTTTTGACCATATTTGTCTTCCCTTTTTGTCTGGCCCATAACTCTGCCTAGAAAGGCCCTACATGCCCCAAACTTGGTCTGGTCTGCTCATCAGAGTCCCCTCTACGGGCGTGTTTTGGATTGGATTTTTTTTTTTTTATGACTATATTTGTCTTCCCATTTTGTCCGGCCCATAACTCTGCCTAGAAAGGCCCTACATGCCCCAAACTTGGTCTGGTCTGCTCATCAGAGTCCCCTCTACGGGCGTGTTTTGGATTGGATTTTAAGATTTTTGACCATATTTGTCTTCCCTTTTTGTCTGGCCCATAACTCTGCCTAGAAAGGCCCTACATGCCCCAAACTTGGTCTGGTCTGCTCATCAGAGTCCCCTCTACGGGCGTGTTTTGGATTGGATTTTTTTTTTAAATGACCATATTTGTCTTCCCTTTTTGTCCGGCCCATAACTCTGCCTAGAAAGGCCCTACATGCCCCAAACTTGGTCTGGTCTGCTCATCAGAGTCCCCTCTACGGGCATGTTTTGGATTGGATTTTAAGATTTTTGACCATATTTGTCTTCCCTTTTTGTCTGGCCCATAACTCTGCCTAGAAAGGCCCTACATGCCCCAAACTTGGTCTGGTCTGCTCATCAGAGTCCCCTCTACGGGCATGTTTTGGATTGGATTTTAAGATTTTTGACCATATTTGTCTTCCCTTTTTGTCTGGCCCATAACTCTGCCTAGAAAGGCCCTACATGCCCCAAAATTGGTCTGGTCTGCTCATCAGAGTCCCCTCTACGGGCGTGTTTTGGATTGGATTTTTTTTTTTTATGACTATATTTGTCTTCCCATTTTGTCCGGCCCATAACTCTGCCTAGAAAGGCCCTACATGCCCCAAACTTGGTCTGGTCTGCTCATCAGAGTCCCCTCTACAGGTATGTTTTGGATTGGATTTTAAGATTTTTGACCATATTTGTCTTCCCTTTTTGTCTGGCCCATAACTCTGCCTAGAAAGGCCCTACATGCCCCAAACTTGGTCTGGTCTGCTCATCAGAGTCCCCTCTACGGGCGTGTTTTGGATTGGATTTTTGTTTTTAAATGACTATATTTGTCTTCCCATTTTGTCCGGCCCATAACTCTGCCTAGAAAGGCCCTACATGCCCCAAACTTGGTCTGGTCTGCTCATCAGAGTCCCCTCTACGGGCATGTTTTGGATTGGATTTTAAGATTTTTGACCATATTTGTCTTCCCTTTTTGTCTGGCCCATAACTCTGCCTAGAAAGGCCCTACATGCCCCAAACTTGGTCTGGTCTGCTCATCAGAGTCCCCTCTACGGGCGTGTTTTGGATTGGATTTTTGTTTTTAAATGACTATATTTGTCTTCCCATTTTGTCCGGCCCATAACTCTGCCTAGAAAGGCCCTACATGCCCCAAACTTGGTCTGGTCTGCTCATCAGAGTCCCCTCTACGGGCATGTTTTGGATTGGATTTTAAGATTTTTGACCATATTTGTCTTCCCTTTTTGTCTGGCCCATAACTCTGCCTAGAAAGGCCCTACATGCCCCAAACTTGGTCTGGTCTGCTCATCAGAGTCCCCTCTACGGGCGTGTTTTGGATTGGATTTTTTTTTTAAATGACCATATTTGTCTTCCCTTTTTGTCCGGCCCATAACTCTGCCTAGAAAGGCCCTACATGCCCCAAACTTGGTCTGGTCTGCTCATCAGAGTCCCCTCTACGGGCATGTTTTGGATTGGATTTTAAGATTTTTGACCATATTTGTCTTCCCTTTTTGTCTGGCCCATAACTCTGCCTAGAAAGGCCCTACATGCCCCAAACTTGGTCTGGTCTGCTCATCAGAGTCCCCTCTACGGGCATGTTTTGGATTGGATTTTAAGATTTTTGACCATATTTGTCTTCCCTTTTTGTCTGGCCCATAACTCTGCCTAGAAAGGCCCTACATGCCCCAAACTTGGTCTGGTCTGCTCATCAGAGTCCCCTCTACGGGCGTGTTTTGGATTGGATTTTAAGATTTTTGACCATATTTGTCTTCCCTTTTTGTCTGGCCCATAACTCTGCCTAGAAAGGCCCTACATGCCCCAAACTTGGTCTGGTCTGCTCATCAGAGTCCCCTCTACGGGCGTGTTTTGGATTGGATTTTTTTTTTTAAATGACCACATTTGTCTTCCCTTTTTGTCCGGCCCATAACTCTGCCTAGAAAGGCCCTACATGCCCCAAACTTGGTCTGGTCTGCTCATTAGAGTCCCCTCTACGGGCGTGTTTTGGATTGGATTTTAAGATTTTTGACCATATTTGTCTTCCCTTTTTGTCTGGCCCATAACTCTGCCTAGAAAGGCCCTACATGCCCCAAACTTGGTCTGGTCTGCTCATCAGAGTCCCCTCTACGGGCGTGTTTTGGATTGGATTTTTTTTTTTAAATGACCACATTTGTCTTCCCTTTTTGTCCGGCCCATAACTCTGCCTAGAAAGGCCCTACATGCCCCAAACTTGGTCTGGTCTGCTCATCAGAGTCCCCTCTACGGGCGTGTTTTGGATTGGATTTTAAGATTTTTGACCATATTTGTCTTCCCTTTTTGTCTGGCCCATAACTCTGCCTAGAAAGGCCCTACATGCCCCAAACTTGGTCTGGTCTGCTCATCAGAGTCCCCTCTACGGGCGTGTTTTGGATTGGATTTTTTTTTTTAAATGACCATATTTGTCTTCCCTTTTTGTCCGGCCCATAACTCTGCCTAGAAAGGCCCTACATGCCCCAAACTTGGTCTGGTCTGCTCATCAGAGTCCCCTCTACGGGCGTGTTTTGGATTGTATTTTAAGATTTTTGACCATATTTATCTTCCCTTTTTGTCTGGCCCATAACTCTGCCTAGAAAGGCCCTACATGCCCCAAACTTGGTCAGGTCTGCTCATCAGAGTCCCCTCTACGGGCGTGTTTTGGATTGGATTTTAAGATTTTTGATCATATTTGTCTTCCCTTTTTGTCTGGCCCATAACTCTGCCTAGAAAGGCCCTACATGCCCCAAACTTGGTCTGGTCTGCTCATCAGAGTCCCCTCTACGGGCGTGTTTTGGATTGGATTTTAAGATTTTTGACCATATTTGTCTTCCCTTTTTGTCTGGCCCATAAATCTGCCTAGAAAGGCCCTACATGCCCCAAACTTGGTCTGATCTGCTCATCAGGGTCCCCTCTACGGGCGTGTTTTGGATTGGATTTTTTTTTTTTTATGACTATATTTGTCTTCCCTTTTTGTCCGGCCCATAACTCTGCCTAGAAAGGCCCTACATGCCCCAAACTTGGTCTGGTCTGCTCATCAGAGTCCCCTTTACAGGTATGTTTTGGATTGGATTTTAAGATTTTTGACCATATTTGTCTTCCCTTTTTGTCCGGCCCATAACTCTGCCTAGAAAGGCCCTACATGCCCCAAACTTGGTCTGGTCTGCTCATCAGAGTCCCCTCTACGGGCATGTTTTGGATTGGATTTTAAGATTTTTGACCATATTTGTCTTCCCTTTTTGTCTGGCCCATAACTCTGCCTAGAAAGGCCCTACATGCCCCAAACTTGGTCTGGTCTGCTCATCAGAGTCCCCTCTACGGGCATGTTTTGGATTGGATTTTAAGATTTTTGACCATATTTGTCTTCCCTTTTTGTCTGGCCCATAACTCTGCCTAGAAAGGCCCTACATGCCCCAAACTTGGTCTGGTCTGCTCATCAGAGTCCCCTCTACGGGCATGTTTTGGATTGGATTTTAAGATTTTTGACCATATTTGTCTTCCCTTTTTGTCTGGCCCATAACTCTGCCTAGAAAGGCCCTACATGCCCCAAACTTGGTCTGGTCTGCTCATCAGAGTCCCCTCTACGGGCGTGTTTTGGATTGGATTTTTTTTTTTAAATGACTATATTTGTCTTCCCTTATTGTCCGGCCCATAACTCTGCCTAGAAAGGCCCTACATGCCCCAAACTTGGTCTGGTCTGCTCATCAGAGTCCCCTCTACGGGCGTGTTTTGGATTGGATTTTTGTTTTTAAATGACTATATTTGTCTTCCCATTTTGTCCGGCCCATAACTCTGCCTAGAAAGGCCCTACATGCCCCAAACTTGGTCTGGTCTGCTCATCAGAGTCCCCTCTACGGGCATGTTTTGGATTGGATTTTAAGATTTTTGACCATATTTGTCTTCCCTTTTTGTCTGGCCCATAACTCTGCCTAGAAAGGCCCTACATGCCCCAAACTTGGTCTGGTCTGCTCATCAGAGTCCCCTCTACGGGCGTGTTTTGGATTGGATTTTTTTTTTAAATGACCATATTTGTCTTCCCTTTTTGTCCGGCCCATAACTCTGCCTAGAAAGGCCCTACATGCCCCAAACTTGGTCTGGTCTGCTCATCAGAGTCCCCTCTACGGGCATGTTTTGGATTGGATTTTAAGATTTTTGACCATATTTGTCTTCCCTTTTTGTCTGGCCCATAACTCTGCCTAGAAAGGCCCTACATGCCCCAAACTTGGTCTGGTCTGCTCATCAGAGTCCCCTCTACGGGCATGTTTTGGATTGGATTTTAAGATTTTTGACCATATTTGTCTTCCCTTTTTGTCCGGCCCATAACTCTGCCTAGAAAGGCCCTACATGCCCCAAACTTGGTCTGGTCTGCTCATCAGAGTCCCCTCTACGGGCGTGTTTTGGATTGGATTTTAAGATTTTTGACCATATTTGTCTTCCCTTTTTGTCCGGCCCATAACTCTGCCTAGAAAGGCCCTACATGCCCCAAACTTGGTCTGGTCTGCTCATTAGAGTCCCCTCTACGGGCGTGTTTTGGATTGGATTTTAAGATTTTTGACCATATTTGTCTTCCCTTTTTGTCTGGCCCATAACTCTGCCTAGAAAGGCCCTACATGCCCCAAACTTGGTCTGGTCTGCTCATCAGAGTCCCCTCTACGGGCGTGTTTTGGATTGGATTTTTTTTTTTAAATGACCACATTTGTCTTCCCTTTTTGTCCGGCCCATAACTCTGCCTAGAAAGGCCCTACATGCCCCAAACTTGGTCTGGTCTGCTCATCAGAGTCCCCTCTACGGGCATGTTTTGGATTGGATTTTAAGATTTTTGACCATATTTGTCTTCCCTTTTTGTCTGGCCCATAACTCTGCCTAGAAAGGCCCTACATGCCCCAAACTTGGTCTGGTCTGCTCATCAGAGTCCCCTCAACGGGCGTGTTTTGGATTGGATTTTTTTTTTAAATGACCATATTTGTCTTCCCTTTTTGTCCGGCCCATAACTCTGCCTAGAAAGGCCCTACATGCCCCAAACTTGGTCTGGTCTGCTCATCAGAGTCCCCTCTACGGGCATGTTTTGGATTGGATTTTAAGATATTTGACCATATTTGTCTTCCCTTTTTGTCTGGCCCATAACTCTGCCTAGAAAGGCCCTACATGCCCCAAACTTGGTCTGGTCTGCTCATCAGAGTCCCCTCTACGGGCATGTTTTGGATTGGATTTTAAGATTTTTGACCATATTTGTCTTCCCTTTTTGTCTGGCCCATAACTCTGCCTAGAAAGGCCCTACATGCCCCAAACTTGGTCTGGTCTGCTCATCAGAGTCCCCTCTACGGGCGTGTTTTGGATTGGATTTTAAGATTTTTGACCATATTTGTCTTCCCTTTTTGTCCGGCCCATAACTCTGCCTAGAAAGGCCCTACATAACCCAAACTTGGTCTGGTCTGCTCATCAGAGTCCCCTCTACAGGTATGTTTTGGATTGGATTTTAAGATTTTTGACCATATTTGTCTTCCCTTATTGTCCGGCCCATAACTCTGCCTAGAAAGGCCCTACATGCCCCAAACTTGGTCTGGTCTGCTCATCAGAGTCCCCTCTACGGGCATGTTTTGGATTGGATTTTTTTTTTAAATGACTATATTTGTCTTCCCTTTTTGTCCGGCCCATAACTCGGCCTAGAAAGGCCCTACATGCCTCAAACTTGGTCTGGTCTGCTCATCAAAGTCCCCTCTACGGGCGTGTTGTGGATTGGATTAAAACAAAAATGGACCATATTTGTCTTCCCTTTTTGTCCGGCCCATAACTCGGCCTAGAAAGGCCCTACATGCCTCAAACTTGGTCTGGTCTGCTCATCAAAGTCCCCTCTACGGGCGTGTTTTGGATTGGATTTGAAGATTTTGGACCATATTTGTCTTCCCTTTTTGTCCGGCCCATAACTCTGCCTAGAAAGGCCCTACATGCCCCAAACTTGGTCTGGTCTGCTCATCAGAGTCCCCTCTACGGGCATGTTTTGGATTGGATTTTAAGATTTTTGACCATATTTGTCTTCCCTTTTTGTCTGGCCCATAACTCTGCCTAGAAAGGCCCTACATGCCCCAAACTTGGTCTGGTCTGCTCATCAGAGTCCCTTCTACGGGCGTGTTTTGGATTGTATTTTAAGATTTTTGAACATATTTATCTTCCCTTTTTGTCTGGCCCATAACTCTGCCTAGAAAGGCCCTACATGCCCCAAACTTGGTCTGGTCTGCTCATCAGAGTCCCCTCTACGGGCGTGTTTTGGATTGGATTTTTTTTTTTAAATGACTATATTTGTCTTCCCTTATTGTCCGGCCCATAACTCTGCCTAGAAAGGCCCTACATGCCCCAAACTTGGTCTGGTCTGCTCATCAGAGTCCCCTCTACGGGCGTGTTTTGGATTGGATTTTTGTTTTTAAATGACTATATTTGTCTTCCCATTTTGTCCGGCCCATAACTCTGCCTAGAAAGGCCCTACATGCCCCAAACTTGGTCTGGTCTGCTCATCAGAGTCCCCTCTACGGGCGTGTTTTGGATTGGATTTTTTTTTTTAAATGACCACATTTGTCTTCCCTTTTTGTCCGGCCCATAACTCTGCCTAGAAAGGCCCTACATGCCCCAAACTTGGTCTGGTCTGCTCATCAGAGTCCCCTCTACGGGCATGTTTTGGATTGGATTTTAAGATTTTTGACCATATTTGTCTTCCCTTTTTGTCTGGCCCATAACTCTGCCTAGAAAGGCCCTACATGCCCCAAACTTGGTCTGGTCTGCTCATCAGGGTCCCCTCTACGGGCGTGTTTTGGATTGGATTTTAAGATTTTTGACCATATTTGTCTTCCCTTTTTGTCTGGCCCATAACTCTGCCTAGAAAGGCCCTACATGCCCCAAACTTGGTCTGGTCTGCTCATCAGAGTCCCTTCTACGGGCGTGTTTTGGATTGTATTTTAAGAATTTTGACCATATTTATCTTCCCTTTTTGTCTGGCCCATAACTCTGCCTAGAAAGGCCCTACATGCCCCAAACTTGGTCTGGTCTGCTCATCAGAGTCCCCTCTACGGGCGTGTTTTGGATTGGATTTTTTTTTTTAAATGACTATATTTGTCTTCCCTTATTGTCCGGCCCATAACTCTGCCTAGAAAGGCCCTACATGCCCCAAACTTGGTCTGGTCTGCTCATCAGAGTCCCCTCTACGGGCGTGTTTTGGATTGGATTTTTTTTTTTAAATGACTATATTTGTCTTCCCTTATTGTCCGGCCCATAACTCTGCCTAGAAAGGCCCTACATGCCCCAAACTTGGTCTGGTCTGCTCATCAGAGTCCCCTCTACGGGCGTGTTTTGGATTGGATTTTTGTTTTTAAATGACTATATTTGTCTTCCCATTTTGTCCGGCCCATAACTCTGCCTAGAAAGGCCCTACATGCCCCAAACTTGGTCTGGTCTGCTCATCAGAGTCCCCTCTACGGGCGTGTTTTGGATTGGATTTTTTTTTTTAAATGACCACATTTGTCTTCCCTTTTTGTCCGGCCCATAACTCTGCCTAGAAAGGCCCTACATGCCCCAAACTTGGTCTGGTCTGCTCATCAGAGTCCCCTCTACGGGCATGTTTTGGATTGGATTTTAAGATTTTTGACCATATTTGTCTTCCCTTTTTGTCTGGCCCATAACTCTGCCTAGAAAGGCCCTACATGCCCCAAACTTGGTCTGGTCTGCTCATCAGGGTCCCCTCTACGGGCGTGTTTTGGATTGTATTTTAAGATTTTTGACCATATTTGTCTTCCCTTTTTGTCTGGCCCTTAACTCTGCCTAGAAAGGCCCTACATGCCCCAAACTTGGTCTGGTCTGCTCATCAGAGTCCCCTCTACGGGCGTGTTTTGGATTGGATTTTAAGATTTTTGACCATATTTGTCTTCCCTTTTTGTCTGGCCCATAACTCTGCCTAGAAAGGCCCTACATGCCCCAAACTTGGTCTGGTCTGCTCATCAGAGTCCCCTCTACGGGCGTGTTTTGGATTGGATTTTTTTTTTTAAATGACCATATTTGTCTTCCCTTTTTGTCCGGCCCATAACTCTGCCTAGAAAGGCCCTACATGCCCCAAACTTGGTCTGGTCTGCTCATCAGAGTCCCCTCTACGGGCATGTTTTGGATTGGATTTTAAGATTTTTGACCATATTTGTCTTCCCTTTTTGTCTGGCCCATAACTCTGCCTAGAAAGGCCCTACATGCCCCAAACTTGGTCTGGTCTGCTCATCAGAGTCCCCTCTACGGGCATGTTTTGGATTGGATTTTAAGATTTTTGACCATATTTGTCTTCCCTTTTTGTCTGGCCCATAACTCTGCCTAGAAAGGCCCTACATGCCCCAAAATTGGTCTGGTCTGCTCATCAGAGTCCCCTCTACGGGCGTGTTTTGGATTGGATTTTTTTTTTTTATGACTATATTTGTCTTCCCATTTTGTCCGGCCCAAAACTCTGCCTAGAAAGGCCCTACATGCCCCAAACTTGGTCTGGTCTGCTCATCAGAGTCCCCTCTACGGGCATGTTTTGGATTGGATTTTTTTTTTAAATGACTATATTTGTCTTCCCTTTTTGTCCGGCCCATAACTCGGCCTAGAAAGGCCCTACATGCCCCAAACTTGGTCTGGTCTGCTCATCAGAGTCCCCTTTACAGGTATGTTTTGGATTGGATTTTAAGATTTTTGACCATATTTGTCTTCCCTTTTTGTCCGGCCCATAACTCTGCCTAGAAAGGCCCTACATGCCCCAAACTTGGTCTGGTCTGCTCATCAGAGTCCCCTTTACAGGTATGTTTTGGATTGGATTTTAAGATTTTTGACCATATTTGTCTTCCCTTTTTGTCCGGCCCATAACTCTGCCTAGAAAGGCCCTACATGCCCCAAACTTGGTCTGGTCTGCTCATCAGAGTCCCCTCTACGGGCGTGTTTTGGATTGGATTTTTTTTTTTAAATGACCATATTTGTCTTCCCTTTTTGTCCGGCCCATAACTCTGCCTAGAAAGGCCCTACATGCCCCAAACTTGGTCTGGTCTGCTCATCAGAGTCCCCTCTACGGGCATGTTTTGGATTGGATTTTAAGATTTTTGACCATATTTGTCTTCCCTTTTTGTCTGGCCCATAACTCTGCCTAGAAAGGCCCTACATGCCCCAAACTTGGTCTGGTCTGCTCATCAGAGTCCCCTCTACGGGCATGTTTTGGATTGGATTTTAAGATTTTTGACCATATTTGTCTTCCCTTTTTGTCTGGCCCATAACTCTGCCTAGAAAGGCCCTACATGCCCCAAAATTGGTCTGGTCTGCTCATCAGAGTCCCCTCTACGGGCGTGTTTTGGATTGGATTTTTTTTTTTTATGACTATATTTGTCTTCCCATTTTGTCCGGCCCAAAACTCTGCCTAGAAAGGCCCTACATGCCCCAAACTTGGTCTGGTCTGCTCATCAGAGTCCCCTCTACGGGCATGTTTTGGATTGGATTTTTTTTTTAAATGACTATATTTGTCTTCCCTTTTTGTCCGGCCCATAACTCGGCCTAGAAAGGCCCTACATGCCCCAAACTTGGTCTGGTCTGCTCATCAGAGTCCCCTTTACAGGTATGTTTTGGATTGGATTTTAAGATTTTTGACCATATTTGTCTTCCCTTTTTGTCCGGCCCATAACTCTGCCTAGAAAGGCCCTACATGCCCCAAACTTGGTCTGGTCTGCTCATCAGAGTCCCCTTTACAGGTATGTTTTGGATTGGATTTTAAGATTTTTGACCATATTTGTCTTCCCTTTTTGTCCGGCCCATAACTCTGCCTAGAAAGGCCCTACATGCCCCAAACTTGGTCTGGTCTGCTCATCAGAGTCCCCTTTACAGGTATGTTTTGGATTGGATTTTAAGATTTTTGACCATATTTGTCTTCCTTTTTGTCTGGCCCATAACTCTGCCTAGAAAGGCCCTACATGGCCCAAACTTGGTCTGGTCTGCTCATCAGAGATCCCTCTACGGGCATGTTTTGGATTGGATTTTAAGATTTTTGACCATATTTGTCTTCCCTTTTTGTCCGGCCCATAACTCTGCCTAGAAAGGCCCTACATGCCCCAAACTTGGTCTGGTCTGCTCATCAGAGTTCCCTCTACAGGTATGTTTTGGATTGGATTTTAAGATTTTTGACCATATTTGTCTTCCCTTTTTGTCTGGCCCATAACTCTGCCTAGAAAGGCCCTACATGCCCCAAACTTGGTCTGGTCTGCTCATCAGAGTCCCCTCTACGGGCGTGTTTTGGATTGGATTTTGATATTTTTTACCATATTTGCCTTCCCTTTTTGTCCGGCCCATAACTCTGCCTAGAAAGGCCCTACATGCCCCAAACTTGGTCTGGTCTGCTCATCAGAGTCCCCTCTACGGGCATGCTTTGGATTTGATTTTTAAAAAAATTGACCATATTTGCCTTCCCTTTTTGTCCGGCCCATAACTCTGCCTAGAAAGGCCCTACATGCCCCAAACTTGGTCTGGTCTGCTCATCAGAGTCCCCTCTACGGGCGTGTTTTGGATTGGATTTGTTTTTTAAATTGACCATATTTGTCTTCCCTTTTTGTCCGGCCCATAACTCTGCCTAGAAAGGCCCTACATGCCCCAAACTTGGTCTGGTCTGCTCATCAGAGTCCCCTCTACGGGCGTGTTTTGGATTGGATTTTTTTTTTTTATTGACCATATTTGACTTCCCTTTTTGTCCGGCCCATAACTCTGCCTAGAAAGGCCCTACATGCCCCAAACTTGGTCTGGTCTGCTCATCAGAGTCCCCTCTACGGGCATGTTTTGGATTTGATTTAAAAGAAATTGACCATATTTGCCTTACCTTTTTGTCCGGCCCATAACTCTGCCTAGAAAGGCCCTACATGCCCCAAACTTGGTCTGGTCTGCTCATCAGAGTCCCCTCTACGGGCGTGTTTTGGATTGGATTTTGAGATTTTTGGCCATATTTGTCTTCCCTTTTTGTCCGGCCCATAACTCTGCCTAGAAAGGCCCTACATGCCCCAAACTTGGTCTGGTCTGCTCATCAGAGTCCCCTCTACGGGCATGTTTTGGATTTGATTTAAAAGAAATTGACCATATTTGCCTTACCTTTTTGTCCGGCCCATAACTCTGCCTAGAAAGGCCCTACATGCCCCAAACTTGGTCTGGTCTGCTCATCAGAGTCCCCTCTACGGGCGTGTTTTGGATTGGATTTTTTTTTTTAAATGACCACATTTGTCTTCCCTTTTTGTCCGGCCCATAACTCTGCCTAGAAAGGCCCTACATGCCCCAAACTTGGTCTGGTCTGCTCATCAGAGTCCCCTCTACGGGCATGTTTTGGATTGGATTTTAAGATTTTTGACCATATTTGTCTTCCCTTTTTGTCTGGCCCATAACTCTGCCTAGAAAGGCCCTACATGCCCCAAACTTGGTCTGGTCTGCTCATCAGGGTCCCCTCTACGGGCGTGTTTTGGATTGGATTTTAAGATTTTTGACCATATTTGTCTTCCCTTTTTGTCTGGCCCTTAACTCTGCCTAGAAAGGCCCTACATGCCCCAAACTTGGTCTGGTCTGCTCATCAGAGTCCCCTCTACGGGCGTGTTTTGGATTGGATTTTAAGATTTTTGACCATATTTGTCTTCCCTTTTTGTCTGGCCCATAACTCTGCCTAGAAAGGCCCTACATGCCCCAAACTTGGTCTGGTCTGCTCATCAGAGTCCCCTCTACGGGCGTGTTTTGGATTGGATTTTAAGATTTTTGACCATATTTGTCTTCCCTTTTTGTCTGGCCCATAACTCTGCCTAGAAAGGCCCTACATGCCCCAAACTTGGTCTGGTCTGCTCATCAGAGTCCCCTCTACGGGCATGTTTTGGATTGGATTTTAAGATTTTTGACCATATTTGTCTTCCCTTTTTGTCTGGCCCATAACTCTGCCTAGAAAGGCCCTACATGCCCCAAACTTGGTCTGGTCTGCTCATCAGAGTCCCCTCTACGGGCATGTTTTGGATTGGATTTTAAGATTTTTGACCATATTTGTCTTCCCTTTTTGTCTGGCCCATAACTCTGCCTAGAAAGGCCCTACATGCCCCAAAATTGGTCTGGTCTGCTCATCAGAGTCCCCTCTACGGGCGTGTTTTGGATTGGATTTTTTTTTTTTATGACTATATTTGTCTTCCCATTTTGTCCGGCCCATAACTCTGCCTAGAAAGGCCCTACATGCCCCAAACTTGGTCTGGTCTGCTCATCAGAGTCCCCTCTACAGGTATGTTTTGGATTGGATTTTAAGATTTTTGACCATATTTGTCTTCCCTTTTTGTCTGGCCCATAACTCTGCCTAGAAAGGCCCTACATGCCCCAAACTTGGTCTGGTCTGCTCATCAGAGTCCCCTCTACAGGTATGTTTTGAATTGGATTTTAAGATTTTTGACCATATTTGTCTTCCCTTTTTGTCTGGCCCATAACTCTGCCTAGAAAGGCCCTACATGCCCCAAACTTGGTCTGGTCTGCTCATCAGAGTCCCCTCTACGGGCGTGTTTTGGATTGGATTTTAAGATTTTTGACCATATTTGTCTTCCCTTTTTGTCTGGCCCATAACTCTGCCTAGAAAGGCCCTACATGCCCCAAACTTGGTCTGGTCTGCTCATCAGAGTCCCCTCTACGGGCGTGTTTTGGATTGGATTTTTTTTTTAAATGACCATATTTGTCTTCCCTTTTTGTCCGGCCCATAACTCTGCCTAGAAAGGCCCTACATGCCCCAAACTTGGTCTGGTCTGCTCATCAGAGTCCCCTCTACGGGCATGTTTTGGATTGGATTTTAAGATTTTTGACCATATTTGTCTTCCCTTTTTGTCTGGCCCATAACTCTGCCTAGAAAGGCCCTACATGCCCCAAACTTGGTCTGGTCTGCTCATCAGAGTCCCCTCTACGGGCATGTTTTGGATTGGATTTTAAGATTTTTGACCATATTTGTCTTCCCTTTTTGTCTGGCCCATAACTCTGCCTAGAAAGGCCCTACATGCCCCAAACTTGGTCTGGTCTGCTCATCAGAGTCCCCTCTACGGGCGTGTTTTGGATTGGATTTTTTTTTTTAAATGACCACATTTGTCTTCCCTTTTTGTCTGGCCCATAACTCTGCCTAGAAAGGCCCTACATGCCCCAAACTTGGTCTGGTCTGCTCATCAGAGTCCCCTCTACGGGCATGTTTTGGATTGGATTTTAAGATTTTTGACCATATTTGTCTTCCCTTTTTGTCTGGCCCATAACTCTGCCTAGAAAGGCCCTACATGCCCCAAACTTGGTCTGGTCTGCTCATCAGAGTCCCCTCTACGGGCGTGTTTTGGATTGGATTTTTTTTTTTAAATGACCACATTTGTCTTCCCTTTTTGTCCGGCCCATAACTCTGCCTAGAAAGGCCCTACATGCCCCAAACTTGGTCTGGTCTGCTCATCAGAGTCCCCTCTACGGGCGTGTTTTGGATTGGATTTTAAGATTTTTGACCATATTTGTCTTCCCTTTTTGTCTGGCCCATAACTCTGCCTAGAAAGGCCCTACATGCCCCAAACTTGGTCTGGTCTGCTCATCAGAGTCCCCTCTACGGGCGTGTTTTGGATTGGATTTTAAGATTTTTGACCATATTTGTCTTCCCTTTTTGTCTGGCCCATAACTCTGCCTAGAAAGGCCCTACATGCCCCAAACTTGGTCTGGTCTGCTCATCAGAGTCCCCTCTACGGGCATGTTTTGGATTGGATTTTAAGATTTTTGACCATATTTGTCTTCCCTTTTTGTCTGGCCCATAACTCTGCCTAGAAAGGCCCTACATGCCCCAAACTTGGTCTGGTCTGCTC
Source organism: Osmerus eperlanus (assembly GCF_963692335.1). Lineage (NCBI taxonomy): Eukaryota > Metazoa > Chordata > Actinopteri > Osmeriformes > Osmeridae > Osmerus > Osmerus eperlanus. The sequence goes on along the minus strand of NW_026911580.1, from coordinate 68,178 downwards.
ATCAGAGTCCCCTCTACGGGCATGTTTTGGATTGGATTTTAAGATTTTTGACCATATTTGTCTTCCCTTTTTGTCTGGCCCATAACTCTGCCTAGAAAGGCCCTACATGCCCCAAAATTGGTCTGGTCTGCTCATCAGAGTCCCCTCTACGGGCGTGTTTTGGATTGGATTTTTTTTTTTTATGACTATATTTGTCTTCCCATTTTGTCCGGCCCATAACTCTGCCTAGAAAGGCCCTACATGCCCCAAACTTGGTCTGGTCTGCTCATCAGAGTCCCCTCTACAGGTATGTTTTGGATTGGATTTTAAGATTTTTGACCATATTTGTCTTCCCTTTTTGTCTGGCCCATAACTCTGCCTAGAAAGGCCCTACATGCCCCAAACTTGGTCTGGTCTGCTCATCAGAGTCCCCTCTACAGGTATGTTTTGAATTGGATTTTAAGATTTTTGACCATATTTGTCTTCCCTTTTTGTCTGGCCCATAACTCTGCCTAGAAAGGCCCTACATGCCCCAAACTTGGTCTGGTCTGCTCATCAGAGTCCCCTCTACGGGCGTGTTTTGGATTGGATTTTAAGATTTTTGACCATATTTGTCTTCCCTTTTTGTCTGGCCCATAACTCTGCCTAGAAAGGCCCTACATGCCCCAAACTTGGTCTGGTCTGCTCATCAGAGTCCCCTCTACGGGCGTGTTTTGGATTGGATTTTTTTTTTAAATGACCATATTTGTCTTCCCTTTTTGTCCGGCCCATAACTCTGCCTAGAAAGGCCCTACATGCCCCAAACTTGGTCTGGTCTGCTCATCAGAGTCCCCTCTACGGGCATGTTTTGGATTGGATTTTAAGATTTTTGACCATATTTGTCTTCCCTTTTTGTCTGGCCCATAACTCTGCCTAGAAAGGCCCTACATGCCCCAAACTTGGTCTGGTCTGCTCATCAGAGTCCCCTCTACGGGCATGTTTTGGATTGGATTTTAAGATTTTTGACCATATTTGTCTTCCCTTTTTGTCTGGCCCATAACTCTGCCTAGAAAGGCCCTACATGCCCCAAACTTGGTCTGGTCTGCTCATCAGAGTCCCCTCTACGGGCGTGTTTTGGATTGGATTTTTTTTTTTAAATGACCACATTTGTCTTCCCTTTTTGTCCGGCCCATAACTCTGCCTAGAAAGGCCCTACATGCCCCAAACTTGGTCTGGTCTGCTCATCAGAGTCCCCTCTACGGGCATGTTTTGGATTGGATTTTAAGATTTTTGACCATATTTGTCTTCCCTTTTTGTCTGGCCCATAACTCTGCCTAGAAAGGCCCTACATGCCCCAAACTTGGTCTGGTCTGCTCATCAGAGTCCCCTCTACGGGCGTGTTTTGGATTGGATTTTTTTTTTTAAATGACCACATTTGTCTTCCCTTTTTGTCCGGCCCATAACTCTGCCTAGAAAGGCCCTACATGCCCCAAACTTGGTCTGGTCTGCTCATCAGAGTCCCCTCTACGGGCGTGTTTTGGATTGGATTTTAAGATTTTTGACCATATTTGTCTTCCCTTTTTGTCTGGCCCATAACTCTGCCTAGAAAGGCCCTACATGCCCCAAACTTGGTCTGGTCTGCTCATCAGAGTCCCCTCTACGGGCGTGTTTTGGATTGGATTTTAAGATTTTTGACCATATTTGTCTTCCCTTTTTGTCTGGCCCATAACTCTGCCTAGAAAGGCCCTACATGCCCCAAACTTGGTCTGGTCTGCTCATCAGAGTCCCCTCTACAGGTATGTTTTGAATTGGATTTTAAGATTTTTGACCATATTTGTCTTCCCTTTTTGTCTGGCCCATAACTCTGCCTAGAAAGGCCCTACATGCCCCAAACTTGGTCTGGTCTGCTCATCAGAGTCCCCTCTACGGGCGTGTTTTGGATTGGATTTTTTATTTGAATGACCATATTTGTCTTCCCTTTTTGTCCGGCCCATAACTCTGCCTAGAAAGGCCCTACATGCCCCAAACTTGGTCTGGTCTGCTCATCAGAGTCCCCTCTACGGGCATGTTTTGGATTGGATTTTAAGATTTTTGACCATATTTGTCTTCCCTTTTTGTCTGGCCCATAACTCTGCCTAGAAAGGCCCTACATGCCCCAAACTTGGTCTGGTCTGCTCATCAGAGTCCCCTCTACGGGCGTGTTTTGGATTGGATTTTGAGATTTTTGGCCATATTTGTCTTCCCTTTTTGTCCGGCCCATAACTCTGCCTAGAAAGGCCCTACATGCCCCAAACTTGGTCTGGTCTGCTCATCAGAGTCCCCTCTACGGGCGTGTTTTGGATTGGATTTTTTTTTTTATTGACCATATTTGACTTCCCTTTTTGTCCGGCCCATAACTCTGCCTAGAAAGGCCCTACATGCCCCAAACTTGGTCTGGTCTGCTCATCAGAGTCCCCTCTACGGGCGTGTTTTGGATTGGATTTTTTTTTTAAATGACCATATTTGTCTTCCCTTTTTGTCCGGCCCATAACTCTGCCTAGAAAGGCCCTACATGCCCCAAACTTGGTCTGGTCTGCTCATCAGAGTCCCCTCTACGGGCATGTTTTGGATTGGATTTTAAGATTTTTGACCATATTTGTCTTCCCTTTTTGTCTGGCCCATAACTCTGCCTAGAAAGGCCCTACATGCCCCAAACTTGGTCTGGTCTGCTCATCAGAGTCCCCTCTACGGGCATGTTTTGGATTGGATTTTAAGATTTTTGACCATATTTGTCTTCCCTTTTTGTCTGGCCCATAACTCTGCCTAGAAAGGCCCTACATGCCCCAAACTTGGTCTGGTCTGCTCATCAGAGTCCCCTCTACGGGCGTGTTTTGGATTGGATTTTAAGATTTTTGACCATATTTGTCTTCCCTTTTTGTCTGGCCCATAACTCTGCCTAGAAAGGCCCTACATGCCCCAAACTTGGTCTGGTCTGCTCATCAGAGTCCCCTCTACAGGTATGTTTTGAATTGGATTTTAAGATTTTTGACCATATTTGTCTTCCCTTTTTGTCTGGCCCATAACTCTGCCTAGAAAGGCCCTACATGCCCCAAACTTGGTCTGGTCTGCTCATCAGAGTCCCCTCTACGGGCGTGTTTTGGATTGGATTTTTTATTTGAATGACCATATTTGTCTTCCCTTTTTGTCCGGCCCATAACTCTGCCTAGAAAGGCCCTACATGCCCCAAACTTGGTCTGGTCTGCTCATCAGAGTCCCCTCTACGGGCGTGTTTTGGATTGGATTTTAAGATTTTTGACCATATTTGTCTTCCCTTTTTGTCTGGCCCATAACTCTGCCTAGAAAGGCCCTACATGCCCAAAACTTGGTCTGGTCTGCTCATCAGAGTCCCCTCTACGGGCATGTTTTGGATTGGATTTTAAGATTTTTGACCATATTTGTCTTCCCTTTTTGTCTGGCCCATAACTCTGCCTAGAAAGGCCCTACATGCCCTAAACTTGGTCTGGTCTGCTCATCAGAGTCCCCTCTACGGGCGTGTTTTGGATTGGATTTTTGTTTTTAAATGACTATATTTGTCTTCCCATTTTGTCTGGCCCATAACTCTGCCTAGAAAGGCCCTACATGCCCCAAACTTGGTCTGGTCTGCTCATCAGAGTCCCCTCTACGGGCGTGTTTTGGATTGGATTTTTTATTTGAATGACCATATTTGTCTTCCCTTTTTGTCCGGCCCATAACTCTGCCTAGAAAGGCCCTACATGCCCCAAACTTGGTCTGGTCTGCTCATCAGAGTCCCCTCTACGGGCGTGTTTTGGATTGGATTTTAAGATTTTTGACCATATTTGTCTTCCCTTTTTGTCTGGCCCATAACTCTGCCTAGAAAGGCCCTACATGCCCCAAACTTGGTCTGGTCTGCTCATCAGAGTCCCTTCTACGGGCGTGTTTTGGATTGTATTTTAAGATTTTTGACCATATTTATCTTCCCTTTTTGTCTGGCCCATAACTCTGCCTAGAAAGGCCCTACATGCCCCAAACTTGGTCTGGTCTGCTCATCAGAGTCCCCTCTACGGGCATGTTTTGGATTGGATTTTAAGATTTTTGACCATATTTGTCTTCCCTTTTTGTCTGGCCCATAACTCTGCCTAGAAAGGCCCTACATGCCCCAAACTTGGTCTGGTCTGCTCATCAGAGTCCCCTCTACGGGCGTGTTTTGGATTGGATTTTTTTTTTTTTATGACTATATTTGTCTTCCCATTTTGTCCGGCCCATAACTCTGCCTAGAAAGGCCCTACATGCCCCAAACTTGGTCTGGTCTGCTCATCAGAGTCCCCTCTACGGGCGTGTTTTGGATTGGATTTTAAGATTTTTGACCATATTTGTCTTCCCTTTTTGTCTGGCCCATAACTCTGCCTAGAAAGGCCCTACATGCCCCAAACTTGGTCTGGTCTGCTCATCAGAGTCCCCTCTACGGGCGTGTTTTGGATTGGATTTTTTTTTTAAATGACCATATTTGTCTTCCCTTTTTGTCCGGCCCATAACTCTGCCTAGAAAGGCCCTACATGCCCCAAACTTGGTCTGGTCTGCTCATCAGAGTCCCCTCTACGGGCATGTTTTGGATTGGATTTTAAGATTTTTGACCATATTTGTCTTCCCTTTTTGTCTGGCCCATAACTCTGCCTAGAAAGGCCCTACATGCCCCAAACTTGGTCTGGTCTGCTCATCAGAGTCCCCTCTACGGGCATGTTTTGGATTGGATTTTAAGATTTTTGACCATATTTGTCTTCCCTTTTTGTCTGGCCCATAACTCTGCCTAGAAAGGCCCTACATGCCCCAAACTTGGTCTGGTCTGCTCATCAGAGTCCCCTCTACAGGTATGTTTTGGATTGGATTTTAAGATTTTTGACCATATTTGTCTTCCCTTTTTGTCTGGCCCATAACTCTGCCTAGAAAGGCCCTACATGCCCCAAACTTGGTCTGGTCTGCTCATCAGAGTCCCCTCTACGGGCGTGTTTTGGATTGGATTTTTGTTTTTAAATGACTATATTTGTCTTCCCATTTTGTCCGGCCCATAACTCTGCCTAGAAAGGCCCTACATGCCCCAAACTTGGTCTGGTCTGCTCATCAGAGTCCCCTCTACGGGCATGTTTTGGATTGGATTTTAAGATTTTTGACCATATTTGTCTTCCCTTTTTGTCTGGCCCATAACTCTGCCTAGAAAGGCCCTACATGCCCCAAACTTGGTCTGGTCTGCTCATCAGAGTCCCCTCTACGGGCGTGTTTTGGATTGGATTTTTGTTTTTAAATGACTATATTTGTCTTCCCATTTTGTCCGGCCCATAACTCTGCCTAGAAAGGCCCTACATGCCCCAAACTTGGTCTGGTCTGCTCATCAGAGTCCCCTCTACGGGCATGTTTTGGATTGGATTTTAAGATTTTTGACCATATTTGTCTTCCCTTTTTGTCTGGCCCATAACTCTGCCTAGAAAGGCCCTACATGCCCCAAACTTGGTCTGGTCTGCTCATCAGAGTCCCCTCTACGGGCGTGTTTTGGATTGGATTTTTTTTTTAAATGACCATATTTGTCTTCCCTTTTTGTCCGGCCCATAACTCTGCCTAGAAAGGCCCTACATGCCCCAAACTTGGTCTGGTCTGCTCATCAGAGTCCCCTCTACGGGCATGTTTTGGATTGGATTTTAAGATTTTTGACCATATTTGTCTTCCCTTTTTGTCTGGCCCATAACTCTGCCTAGAAAGGCCCTACATGCCCCAAACTTGGTCTGGTCTGCTCATCAGAGTCCCCTCTACGGGCATGTTTTGGATTGGATTTTAAGATTTTTGACCATATTTGTCTTCCCTTTTTGTCTGGCCCATAACTCTGCCTAGAAAGGCCCTACATGCCCCAAACTTGGTCTGGTCTGCTCATCAGAGTCCCCTCTACGGGCGTGTTTTGGATTGGATTTTAAGATTTTTGACCATATTTGTCTTCCCTTTTTGTCTGGCCCATAACTCTGCCTAGAAAGGCCCTACATGCCCCAAACTTGGTCTGGTCTGCTCATCAGAGTCCCCTCTACGGGCGTGTTTTGGATTGGATTTTTGTTTTTAAATGACTATATTTGTCTTCCCATTTTGTCCGGCCCATAACTCTGCCTAGAAAGGCCCTACATGCCCCAAACTTGGTCTGGTCTGCTCATCAGAGTCCCCTCTACGGGCATGTTTTGGATTGGATTTTAAGATTTTTGACCATATTTGTCTTCCCTTTTTGTCTGGCCCATAACTCTGCCTAGAAAGGCCCTACATGCCCCAAACTTGGTCTGGTCTGCTCATCAGAGTCCCCTCTACGGGCGTGTTTTGGATTGGATTTTTTTTTTAAATGACCATATTTGTCTTCCCTTTTTGTCCGGCCCATAACTCTGCCTAGAAAGGCCCTACATGCCCCAAACTTGGTCTGGTCTGCTCATCAGAGTCCCCTCTACGGGCATGTTTTGGATTGGATTTTAAGATTTTTGACCATATTTGTCTTCCCTTTTTGTCTGGCCCATAACTCTGCCTAGAAAGGCCCTACATGCCCCAAACTTGGTCTGGTCTGCTCATCAGAGTCCCCTCTACGGGCATGTTTTGGATTGGATTTTAAGATTTTTGACCATATTTGTCTTCCCTTTTTGTCTGGCCCATAACTCTGCCTAGAAAGGCCCTACATGCCCCAAACTTGGTCTGGTCTGCTCATCAGAGTCCCCTCTACGGGCGTGTTTTGGATTGGATTTTAAGATTTTTGACCATATTTGTCTTCCCTTTTTGTCTGGCCCATAACTCTGCCTAGAAAGGCCCTACATGCCCCAAACTTGGTCTGGTCTGCTCATCAGAGTCCCCTCTACGGGCGTGTTTTGGATTGGATTTTTTTTTTTAACCTGTTTACGCTCCTGTTTCGCCCGCGAGACAAAAATGCTGCCTCCCCCTTCCTCAGTTACGACGCACTAAATTCTAAAAAATATATTTTTTAGACGCTACACATGTTATACATCGTTGGAAAGCTACGATTCTTGTGCTTCCATTGAAATAAACCAATTCAAGATCAAGTCGCAATAGCAAGCAAAGTCAACGTCTTTTTCCGGTGAACATTCCTTCAACAATGCCAAAGAAAAAAGTTGTACTCACCCTAAGTTGTTCAAATAGGTCCAGGTGTGCAAATCATGCCATCAAAACTTGATCTGCGTAAGTCCCAAGGGTTCAAAGTATCTAACCATGTAAAGTAATTCGTCCAAATACAATGTTTTACGTTCATGAATAGCCATTATCCTTTGTTTCATTATGCAAGTTAGCCGACGGAAGAAACAACTTGTTCACATAAAAGTGTTATTTTCTCCGATTTATCAACGGAGTATTTACAAAATGAAGGTCTCAAAATGTCCGTTGAACCCTCCCCTTTTGATTGACACCTTGTTCGACCCAATAGGAGCTTCCATGCCCCGTTGACAGCCCTCTAAAGCCAACTAGGTCTGTGCGTCCTGCCCCCCCCCCGCCCCCCCCCCCCCACACTCGTTCTAAACAAATTTCTCGAACTGGCTTCGACTGGCTCTGAAATTAGCTCGTTAGCCTTGTAGCTGACAGCTAGCTGAAAATGCCAATACCTCATTTGTATGCGTCTGTGGAGCCTTCAAAATAACAGTCGATTGCGCAATATGGTTGACAGAATCAGTGTTCTTTGTGCGCCAATCCTTGGAATCAGATAAAGCACTCCAATGTGTTCATGCTTCAGTTTTTGTGTTTCAGTATTACTAATTAGGGATTTAGCTATTATATATGATATTTCTAAGTACCAGAGATGGGCCAGAGATAACAATTATGAAAAATAATACCTTTTTATTTGACCTTGACCTTGGTTACAAAGGGTCATTTTGGAGTCTCCAAAAGACCCTTTTAGAAAATTCCTGGATGTACTCTTATAAAAACATGTGTCAAATATGAATATATTGTGGTATTATGTTTGACTTTTGATTTGAATTGGGTAAGGCTTCAACCTGTGGTCCAATTTAGTCTTCCAGATAATACCTACCACCTCTAGGCCTCTTCAGGCCTCTGTTTTCAAAACAAAATCTAGGCGGAAATAGAAATTTTCACTTTCCTTGTGTTCAAGCTTCTATTACTCAACACTAGAAGGACTGACAGGGGTCCTGACAACAGGGGACATAACTTCAGAGTGTCAGCTTTCAAAAGAGATCATTTACATGCATGTACTCCAAATGGTTCAAGAACAGCTTCCAATTTACTTTGGGTATGCTGTTTAGGCGTTTTCAGGCAAATTTAACAGGAACATGAAAAGGTTAAATGACCACATTTGTCTTCCCTTTTTGTCCGGCCCATAACTCTGCCTAGAAAGGCCCTACATGCCCCAAACTTGGTCTGGTCTGCTCATTAGAGTCCCCTCTACGGGCGTGTTTTGGATTGGATTTTAAGATTTTTGACCATATTTGTCTTCCCTTTTTGTCTGGCCCATAACTCTGCCTAGAAAGGCCCTACATGCCCCAAACTTGGTCTGGTCTGCTCATCAGAGTCCCCTCTACGGGCGTGTTTTGGATTGGATTTTTTTTTTTAAATGACCACATTTGTCTTCCCTTTTTGTCCGGCCCATAACTCTGCCTAGAAAGGCCCTACATGCCCCAAACTTGGTCTGGTCTGCTCATCAGAGTCCCCTCTACGGGCGTGTTTTGGATTGGATTTTAAGATTTTTGACCATATTTGTCTTCCCTTTTTGTCTGGCCCATAACTCTGCCTAGAAAGGCCCTACATGCCCCAAACTTGGTCTGGTCTGCTCATCAGAGTCCCCTCTACGGGCGTGTTTTGGATTGGATTTTTTTTTTTAAATGACCATATTTGTCTTCCCTTTTTGTCCGGCCCATAACTCTGCCTAGAAAGGCCCTACATGCCCCAAACTTGGTCTGGTCTGCTCATCAGAGTCCCCTCTACGGGCGTGTTTTGGATTGTATTTTAAGATTTTTGACCATATTTATCTTCCCTTTTTGTCTGGCCCATAACTCTGCCTAGAAAGGCCCTACATGCCCCAAACTTGGTCAGGTCTGCTCATCAGAGTCCCCTCTACGGGCGTGTTTTGGATTGGATTTTAAGATTTTTGATCATATTTGTCTTCCCTTTTTGTCTGGCCCATAACTCTGCCTAGAAAGGCCCTACATGCCCCAAACTTGGTCTGGTCTGCTCATCAGAGTCCCCTCTACGGGCGTGTTTTGGATTGGATTTTAAGATTTTTGACCATATTTGTCTTCCCTTTTTGTCTGGCCCATAAATCTGCCTAGAAAGGCCCTACATGCCCCAAACTTGGTCTGATCTGCTCATCAGGGTCCCCTCTACGGGCGTGTTTTGGATTGGATTTTTTTTTTTTTATGACTATATTTGTCTTCCCTTTTTGTCCGGCCCATAACTCTGCCTAGAAAGGCCCTACATGCCCCAAACTTGGTCTGGTCTGCTCATCAGAGTCCCCTTTACAGGTATGTTTTGGATTGGATTTTAAGATTTTTGACCATATTTGTCTTCCCTTTTTGTCCGGCCCATAACTCTGCCTAGAAAGGCCCTACATGCCCCAAACTTGGTCTGGTCTGCTCATCAGAGTCCCCTCTACGGGCATGTTTTGGATTGGATTTTAAGATTTTTGACCATATTTGTCTTCCCTTTTTGTCTGGCCCATAACTCTGCCTAGAAAGGCCCTACATGCCCCAAACTTGGTCTGGTCTGCTCATCAGAGTCCCCTCTACGGGCATGTTTTGGATTGGATTTTAAGATTTTTGACCATATTTGTCTTCCCTTTTTGTCTGGCCCATAACTCTGCCTAGAAAGGCCCTACATGCCCCAAACTTGGTCTGGTCTGCTCATCAGAGTCCCCTCTACGGGCGTGTTTTGGATTGGATTTTAAGATTTTTGACCATATTTGTCTTCCCTTTTTGTCCGGCCCATAACTCTGCCTAGAAAGGCCCTACATAACCCAAACTTGGTCTGGTCTGCTCATCAGAGTCCCCTCTACAGGTATGTTTTGGATTGGATTTTAAGATTTTTGACCATATTTGTCTTCCCTTATTGTCCGGCCCATAACTCTGCCTAGAAAGGCCCTACATGCCCCAAACTTGGTCTGGTCTGCTCATCAGAGTCCCCTCTACGGGCGTGTTTTGGATTGGATTTTAAGATTTTTGACCATATTTGTCTTCCCTTTTTGTCTGGCCCATAACTCTGCCTAGAAAGGCCCTACATGCCCCAAACTTGGTCTGGTCTGCTCATCAGAGTCCCCTCTACGGGCGTGTTTTGGATTGGATTTTTTTTTTTAAATGACCATATTTGTCTTCCCTTTTTGTCCGGCCCATAACTCTGCCTAGAAAGGCCCTACATGCCCCAAACTTGGTCTGGTCTGCTCATCAGAGTCCCCTCTACGGGCGTGTTTTGGATTGTATTTTAAGATTTTTGACCATATTTATCTTCCCTTTTTGTCTGGCCCATAACTCTGCCTAGAAAGGCCCTACATGCCCCAAACTTGGTCAGGTCTGCTCATCAGAGTCCCCTTTACAGGTATGTTTTGGATTGGATTTTAAGATTTTTGACCATATTTGTCTTCCCTTTTTGTCCGGCCCATAACTCTGCCTAGAAAGGCCCTACATGCCCCAAACTTGGTCTGGTCTGCTCATCAGAGTCCCCTTTACAGGTATGTTTTGGATTGGATTTTAAGATTTTTGACCATATTTGTCTTCCCTTTTTGTCTGGCCCATAACTCTGCCTAGAAAGGCCCTACATGCCCCAAACTTGGTCTGGTCTGCTCATCAGAGTCCCCTCTACGGGCGTGTTTTGGATTGGATTTTTTTTTTTAAATGACTATATTTGTCTTCCCTTATTGTCCGGCCCATAACTCTGCCTAGAAAGGCCCTACATGCCCCAAACTTGGTCTGGTCTGCTCATCAGAGTCCCCTCTACGGGCGTGTTTTGGATTGGATTTTTGTTTTTAAATGACTATATTTGTCTTCCCATTTTGTCCGGCCCATAACTCTGCCTAGAAAGGCCCTACATGCCCCAAACTTGGTCTGGTCTGCTCATCAGAGTCCCCTCTACGGGCATGTTTTGGATTGGATTTTAAGATTTTTGACCATATTTGTCTTCCCTTTTTGTCTGGCCCATAACTCTGCCTAGAAAGGCCCTACATGCCCCAAACTTGGTCTGGTCTGCTCATCAGAGTCCCCTCTACGGGCGTGTTTTGGATTGGATTTTTTTTTTAAATGACCATATTTGTCTTCCCTTTTTGTCCGGCCCATAACTCTGCCTAGAAAGGCCCTACATGCCCCAAACTTGGTCTGGTCTGCTCATCAGAGTCCCCTCTACGGGCATGTTTTGGATTGGATTTTAAGATTTTTGACCATATTTGTCTTCCCTTTTTGTCTGGCCCATAACTCTGCCTAGAAAGGCCCTACATGCCCCAAACTTGGTCTGGTCTGCTCATCAGAGTCCCCTCTACGGGCATGTTTTGGATTGGATTTTAAGATTTTTGACCATATTTGTCTTCCCTTTTTGTCCGGCCCATAACTCTGCCTAGAAAGGCCCTACATGCCCCAAACTTGGTCTGGTCTGCTCATCAGAGTCCCCTCTACGGGCGTGTTTTGGATTGGATTTTAAGATTTTTGACCATATTTGTCTTCCCTTTTTGTCCGGCCCATAACTCTGCCTAGAAAGGCCCTACATGCCCCAAACTTGGTCTGGTCTGCTCATTAGAGTCCCCTCTACGGGCGTGTTTTGGATTGGATTTTAAGATTTTTGACCATATTTGTCTTCCCTTTTTGTCTGGCCCATAACTCTGCCTAGAAAGGCCCTACATGCCCCAAACTTGGTCTGGTCTGCTCATCAGAGTCCCCTCTACGGGCGTGTTTTGGATTGGATTTTTTTTTTTAAATGACCACATTTGTCTTCCCTTTTTGTCCGGCCCATAACTCTGCCTAGAAAGGCCCTACATGCCCCAAACTTGGTCTGGTCTGCTCATCAGAGTCCCCTCTACGGGCATGTTTTGGATTGGATTTTAAGATTTTTGACCATATTTGTCTTCCCTTTTTGTCTGGCCCATAACTCTGCCTAGAAAGGCCCTACATGCCCCAAACTTGGTCTGGTCTGCTCATCAGAGTCCCCTCTACGGGCGTGTTTTGGATTGGATTTTTTTTTTAAATGACCATATTTGTCTTCCCTTTTTGTCCGGCCCATAACTCTGCCTAGAAAGGCCCTACATGCCCCAAACTTGGTCTGGTCTGCTCATCAGAGTCCCCTCTACAGGTATGTTTTGAATTGGATTTTAAGATTTTTGACCATATTTGTCTTCCCTTTTTGTCTGGCCCATAACTCTGCCTAGAAAGGCCCTACATGCCCCAAACTTGGTCTGGTCTGCTCATCAGAGTCCCCTCTACGGGCGTGTTTTGGATTGGATTTTAAGATTTTTGACCATATTTGTCTTCCCTTTTTGTCTGGCCCATAAATCTGCCTAGAAAGGCCCTACATGCCCCAAACTTGGTCTGATCTGCTCATCAGGGTCCCCTCTACGGGCGTGTTTTGGATTGGATTTTTTTTTTTTTATGACTATATTTGTCTTCCCTTTTTGTCCGGCCCATAACTCTGCCTAGAAAGGCCCTACATGCCCCAAACTTGGTCTGGTCTGCTCATCAGAGTCCCCTTTACAGGTATGTTTTGGATTGGATTTTAAGATTTTTGACCATATTTGTCTTCCCTTTTTGTCCGGCCCATAACTCTGCCTAGAAAGGCCCTACATGCCCCAAACTTGGTCTGGTCTGCTCATCAGAGTCCCCTTTACAGGTATGTTTTGGATTGGATTTTAAGATTTTTGACCATATTTGTCTTCCCTTTTTGTCTGGCCCATAACTCTGCCTAGAAAGGCCCTACATGCCCCAAACTTGGTCTGGTCTGCTCATCAGAGTCCCCTCTACGGGCGTGTTTTGGATTGGATTTTTTTTTTTAAATGACTATATTTGTCTTCCCTTATTGTCCGGCCCATAACTCTGCCTAGAAAGGCCCTACATGCCCCAAACTTGGTCTGGTCTGCTCATCAGAGTCCCCTCTACGGGCGTGTTTTGGATTGGATTTTTGTTTTTAAATGACTATATTTGTCTTCCCATTTTGTCCGGCCCATAACTCTGCCTAGAAAGGCCCTACATGCCCCAAACTTGGTCTGGTCTGCTCATCAGAGTCCCCTCTACGGGCATGTTTTGGATTGGATTTTAAGATTTTTGACCATATTTGTCTTCCCTTTTTGTCTGGCCCATAACTCTGCCTAGAAAGGCCCTACATGCCCCAAACTTGGTCTGGTCTGCTCATCAGAGTCCCCTCTACGGGCGTGTTTTGGATTGGATTTTTTTTTTAAATGACCATATTTGTCTTCCCTTTTTGTCCGGCCCATAACTCTGCCTAGAAAGGCCCTACATGCCCCAAACTTGGTCTGGTCTGCTCATCAGAGTCCCCTCTACGGGCATGTTTTGGATTGGATTTTAAGATTTTTGACCATATTTGTCTTCCCTTTTTGTCTGGCCCATAACTCTGCCTAGAAAGGCCCTACATGCCCCAAACTTGGTCTGGTCTGCTCATCAGAGTCCCCTCTACGGGCATGTTTTGGATTGGATTTTAAGATTTTTGACCATATTTGTCTTCCCTTTTTGTCCGGCCCATAACTCTGCCTAGAAAGGCCCTACATGCCCCAAACTTGGTCTGGTCTGCTCATCAGAGTCCCCTCTACGGGCGTGTTTTGGATTGGATTTTAAGATTTTTGACCATATTTGTCTTCCCTTTTTGTCCGGCCCATAACTCTGCCTAGAAAGGCCCTACATGCCCCAAACTTGGTCTGGTCTGCTCATTAGAGTCCCCTCTACGGGCGTGTTTTGGATTGGATTTTAAGATTTTTGACCATATTTGTCTTCCCTTTTTGTCTGGCCCATAACTCTGCCTAGAAAGGCCCTACATGCCCCAAACTTGGTCTGGTCTGCTCATCAGAGTCCCCTCTACGGGCGTGTTTTGGATTGGATTTTTTTTTTTAAATGACCACATTTGTCTTCCCTTTTTGTCCGGCCCATAACTCTGCCTAGAAAGGCCCTACATGCCCCAAACTTGGTCTGGTCTGCTCATCAGAGTCCCCTCTACGGGCATGTTTTGGATTGGATTTTAAGATTTTTGACCATATTTGTCTTCCCTTTTTGTCTGGCCCATAACTCTGCCTAGAAAGGCCCTACATGCCCCAAACTTGGTCTGGTCTGCTCATCAGAGTCCCCTCTACGGGCGTGTTTTGGATTGGATTTTTTTTTTAAATGACCATATTTGTCTTCCCTTTTTGTCCGGCCCATAACTCTGCCTAGAAAGGCCCTACATGCCCCAAACTTGGTCTGGTCTGCTCATCAGAGTCCCCTCTACGGGCATGTTTTGGATTGGATTTTAAGATTTTTGACCATATTTGTCTTCCCTTTTTGTCTGGCCCATAACTCTGCCTAGAAAGGCCCTACATGCCCCAAACTTGGTCTGGTCTGCTCATCAGAGTCCCCTCTACGGGCATGTTTTGGATTGGATTTTAAGATTTTTGACCATATTTGTCTTCCCTTTTTGTCTGGCCCATAACTCTGCCTAGAAAGGCCCTACATGCCCCAAACTTGGTCTGGTCTGCTCATCAGAGTCCCCTCTACGGGCGTGTTTTGGATTGGATTTTAAGATTTTTGACCATATTTGTCTTCCCTTTTTGTCCGGCCCATAACTCTGCCTAGAAAGGCCCTACATAACCCAAACTTGGTCTGGTCTGCTCATCAGAGTCCCCTCTACAGGTATGTTTTGGATTGGATTTTAAGATTTTTGACCATATTTGTCTTCCCTTATTGTCCGGCCCATAACTCTGCCTAGAAAGGCCCTACATGCCCCAAACTTGGTCTGGTCTGCTCATCAGAGTCCCCTCTACGGGCATGTTTTGGATTGGATTTTTTTTTTAAATGACTATATTTGTCTTCCCTTTTTGTCCGGCCCATAACTCGGCCTAGAAAGGCCCTACATGCCTCAAACTTGGTCTGGTCTGCTCATCAAAGTCCCCTCTACGGGCGTGTTGTGGATTGGATTAAAACAAAAATGGACCATATTTGTCTTCCCTTTTTGTCCGGCCCATAACTCGGCCTAGAAAGGCCCTACATGCCTCAAACTTGGTCTGGTCTGCTCATCAAAGTCCCCTCTACGGGCGTGTTTTGGATTGGATTTGAAGATTTTGGACCATATTTGTCTTCCCTTTTTGTCCGGCCCATAACTCTGCCTAGAAAGGCCCTACATGCCCCAAACTTGGTCTGGTCTGCTCATCAGAGTCCCCTCTACGGGCATGTTTTGGATTGGATTTTAAGATTTTTGACCATATTTGTCTTCCCTTTTTGTCTGGCCCATAACTCTGCCTAGAAAGGCCCTACATGCCCCAAACTTGGTCTGGTCTGCTCATCAGAGTCCCTTCTACGGGCGTGTTTTGGATTGTATTTTAAGATTTTTGAACATATTTATCTTCCCTTTTTGTCTGGCCCATAACTCTGCCTAGAAAGGCCCTACATGCCCCAAACTTGGTCTGGTCTGCTCATCAGAGTCCCCTCTACGGGCGTGTTTTGGATTGGATTTTTTTTTTTAAATGACTATATTTGTCTTCCCTTATTGTCCGGCCCATAACTCTGCCTAGAAAGGCCCTACATGCCCCAAACTTGGTCTGGTCTGCTCATCAGAGTCCCCTCTACGGGCGTGTTTTGGATTGGATTTTTGTTTTTAAATGACTATATTTGTCTTCCCATTTTGTCCGGCCCATAACTCTGCCTAGAAAGGCCCTACATGCCCCAAACTTGGTCTGGTCTGCTCATCAGAGTCCCCTCTACGGGCGTGTTTTGGATTGGATTTTTTTTTTTAAATGACCACATTTGTCTTCCCTTTTTGTCCGGCCCATAACTCTGCCTAGAAAGGCCCTACATGCCCCAAACTTGGTCTGGTCTGCTCATCAGAGTCCCCTCTACGGGCATGTTTTGGATTGGATTTTAAGATTTTTGACCATATTTGTCTTCCCTTTTTGTCTGGCCCATAACTCTGCCTAGAAAGGCCCTACATGCCCCAAACTTGGTCTGGTCTGCTCATCAGGGTCCCCTCTACGGGCGTGTTTTGGATTGGATTTTAAGATTTTTGACCATATTTGTCTTCCCTTTTTGTCTGGCCCATAACTCTGCCTAGAAAGGCCCTACATGCCCCAAACTTGGTCTGGTCTGCTCATCAGAGTCCCTTCTACGGGCGTGTTTTGGATTGTATTTTAAGAATTTTGACCATATTTATCTTCCCTTTTTGTCTGGCCCATAACTCTGCCTAGAAAGGCCCTACATGCCCCAAACTTGGTCTGGTCTGCTCATCAGAGTCCCCTCTACGGGCGTGTTTTGGATTGGATTTTTTTTTTTAAATGACTATATTTGTCTTCCCTTATTGTCCGGCCCATAACTCTGCCTAGAAAGGCCCTACATGCCCCAAACTTGGTCTGGTCTGCTCATCAGAGTCCCCTCTACGGGCGTGTTTTGGATTGGATTTTTTTTTTTAAATGACTATATTTGTCTTCCCTTATTGTCCGGCCCATAACTCTGCCTAGAAAGGCCCTACATGCCCCAAACTTGGTCTGGTCTGCTCATCAGAGTCCCCTCTACGGGCGTGTTTTGGATTGGATTTTTGTTTTTAAATGACTATATTTGTCTTCCCATTTTGTCCGGCCCATAACTCTGCCTAGAAAGGCCCTACATGCCCCAAACTTGGTCTGGTCTGCTCATCAGAGTCCCCTCTACGGGCGTGTTTTGGATTGGATTTTTTTTTTTAAATGACCACATTTGTCTTCCCTTTTTGTCCGGCCCATAACTCTGCCTAGAAAGGCCCTACATGCCCCAAACTTGGTCTGGTCTGCTCATCAGAGTCCCCTCTACGGGCATGTTTTGGATTGGATTTTAAGATTTTTGACCATATTTGTCTTCCCTTTTTGTCTGGCCCATAACTCTGCCTAGAAAGGCCCTACATGCCCCAAACTTGGTCTGGTCTGCTCATCAGGGTCCCCTCTACGGGCGTGTTTTGGATTGTATTTTAAGATTTTTGACCATATTTGTCTTCCCTTTTTGTCTGGCCCTTAACTCTGCCTAGAAAGGCCCTACATGCCCCAAACTTGGTCTGGTCTGCTCATCAGAGTCCCCTCTACGGGCGTGTTTTGGATTGGATTTTTTTTTTAAATGACCATATTTGTCTTCCCTTTTTGTCCGGCCCATAACTCTGCCTAGAAAGGCCCTACATGCCCCAAACTTGGTCTGGTCTGCTCATCAGAGTCCCCTCTACGGGCATGTTTTGGATTGGATTTTAAGATTTTTGACCATATTTGTCTTCCCTTTTTGTCTGGCCCATAACTCTGCCTAGAAAGGCCCTACATGCCCCAAACTTGGTCTGGTCTGCTCATCAGAGTCCCCTCTACGGGCATGTTTTGGATTGGATTTTAAGATTTTTGACCATATTTGTCTTCCCTTTTTGTCTGGCCCATAACTCTGCCTAGAAAGGCCCTACATGCCCCAAACTTGGTCTGGTCTGCTCATCAGAGTCCCCTCTACGGGCGTGTTTTGGATTGGATTTTAAGATTTTTGACCATATTTGTCTTCCCTTTTTGTCCGGCCCATAACTCTGCCTAGAAAGGCCCTACATAACCCAAACTTGGTCTGGTCTGCTCATCAGAGTCCCCTCTACAGGTATGTTTTGGATTGGATTTTAAGATTTTTGACCATATTTGTCTTCCCTTATTGTCCGGCCCATAACTCTGCCTAGAAAGGCCCTACATGCCCCAAACTTGGTCTGGTCTGCTCATCAGAGTCCCCTCTACGGGCATGTTTTGGATTGGATTTTTTTTTTAAATGACTATATTTGTCTTCCCTTTTTGTCCGGCCCATAACTCGGCCTAGAAAGGCCCTACATGCCTCAAACTTGGTCTGGTCTGCTCATCAAAGTCCCCTCTACGGGCGTGTTGTGGATTGGATTAAAACAAAAATGGACCATATTTGTCTTCCCTTTTTGTCCGGCCCATAACTCGGCCTAGAAAGGCCCTACATGCCTCAAACTTGGTCTGGTCTGCTCATCAAAGTCCCCTCTACGGGCGTGTTTTGGATTGGATTTGAAGATTTTGGACCATATTTGTCTTCCCTTTTTGTCCGGCCCATAACTCTGCCTAGAAAGGCCCTACATGCCCCAAACTTGGTCTGGTCTGCTCATCAGAGTCCCCTCTACGGGCATGTTTTGGATTGGATTTTAAGATTTTTGACCATATTTGTCTTCCCTTTTTGTCTGGCCCATAACTCTGCCTAGAAAGGCCCTACATGCCCCAAACTTGGTCTGGTCTGCTCATCAGAGTCCCTTCTACGGGCGTGTTTTGGATTGTATTTTAAGATTTTTGAACATATTTATCTTCCCTTTTTGTCTGGCCCATAACTCTGCCTAGAAAGGCCCTACATGCCCCAAACTTGGTCTGGTCTGCTCATCAGAGTCCCCTCTACGGGCGTG
Organism: Osmerus eperlanus; assembly: GCF_963692335.1. Taxonomy (NCBI): domain Eukaryota; kingdom Metazoa; phylum Chordata; class Actinopteri; order Osmeriformes; family Osmeridae; genus Osmerus; species Osmerus eperlanus. The sequence continues at coordinate 49,641 of NW_026911580.1, read as the reverse complement.
TTTTGGATTGGATTTTTTTTTTTAAATGACTATATTTGTCTTCCCTTATTGTCCGGCCCATAACTCTGCCTAGAAAGGCCCTACATGCCCCAAACTTGGTCTGGTCTGCTCATCAGAGTCCCCTCTACGGGCGTGTTTTGGATTGGATTTTTGTTTTTAAATGACTATATTTGTCTTCCCATTTTGTCCGGCCCATAACTCTGCCTAGAAAGGCCCTACATGCCCCAAACTTGGTCTGGTCTGCTCATCAGAGTCCCCTCTACGGGCGTGTTTTGGATTGGATTTTTTTTTTTAAATGACCACATTTGTCTTCCCTTTTTGTCCGGCCCATAACTCTGCCTAGAAAGGCCCTACATGCCCCAAACTTGGTCTGGTCTGCTCATCAGAGTCCCCTCTACGGGCATGTTTTGGATTGGATTTTAAGATTTTTGACCATATTTGTCTTCCCTTTTTGTCTGGCCCATAACTCTGCCTAGAAAGGCCCTACATGCCCCAAACTTGGTCTGGTCTGCTCATCAGGGTCCCCTCTACGGGCGTGTTTTGGATTGGATTTTAAGATTTTTGACCATATTTGTCTTCCCTTTTTGTCTGGCCCATAACTCTGCCTAGAAAGGCCCTACATGCCCCAAACTTGGTCTGGTCTGCTCATCAGAGTCCCTTCTACGGGCGTGTTTTGGATTGTATTTTAAGAATTTTGACCATATTTATCTTCCCTTTTTGTCTGGCCCATAACTCTGCCTAGAAAGGCCCTACATGCCCCAAACTTGGTCTGGTCTGCTCATCAGAGTCCCCTCTACGGGCGTGTTTTGGATTGGATTTTTTTTTTTAAATGACTATATTTGTCTTCCCTTATTGTCCGGCCCATAACTCTGCCTAGAAAGGCCCTACATGCCCCAAACTTGGTCTGGTCTGCTCATCAGAGTCCCCTCTACGGGCGTGTTTTGGATTGGATTTTTTTTTTTAAATGACTATATTTGTCTTCCCTTATTGTCCGGCCCATAACTCTGCCTAGAAAGGCCCTACATGCCCCAAACTTGGTCTGGTCTGCTCATCAGAGTCCCCTCTACGGGCGTGTTTTGGATTGGATTTTTGTTTTTAAATGACTATATTTGTCTTCCCATTTTGTCCGGCCCATAACTCTGCCTAGAAAGGCCCTACATGCCCCAAACTTGGTCTGGTCTGCTCATCAGAGTCCCCTCTACGGGCGTGTTTTGGATTGGATTTTTTTTTTTAAATGACCACATTTGTCTTCCCTTTTTGTCCGGCCCATAACTCTGCCTAGAAAGGCCCTACATGCCCCAAACTTGGTCTGGTCTGCTCATCAGAGTCCCCTCTACGGGCATGTTTTGGATTGGATTTTAAGATTTTTGACCATATTTGTCTTCCCTTTTTGTCTGGCCCATAACTCTGCCTAGAAAGGCCCTACATGCCCCAAACTTGGTCTGGTCTGCTCATCAGGGTCCCCTCTACGGGCGTGTTTTGGATTGTATTTTAAGATTTTTGACCATATTTGTCTTCCCTTTTTGTCTGGCCCTTAACTCTGCCTAGAAAGGCCCTACATGCCCCAAACTTGGTCTGGTCTGCTCATCAGAGTCCCCTCTACGGGCGTGTTTTGGATTGGATTTTAAGATTTTTGACCATATTTGTCTTCCCTTTTTGTCTGGCCCATAACTCTGCCTAGAAAGGCCCTACATGCCCCAAACTTGGTCTGGTCTGCTCATCAGAGTCCCCTCTACGGGCGTGTTTTGGATTGGATTTTTTTTTTAAATGACCATATTTGTCTTCCCTTTTTGTCCGGCCCATAACTCTGCCTAGAAAGGCCCTACATGCCCCAAACTTGGTCTGGTCTGCTCATCAGAGTCCCCTCTACGGGCATGTTTTGGATTGGATTTTAAGATTTTTGACCATATTTGTCTTCCCTTTTTGTCTGGCCCATAACTCTGCCTAGAAAGGCCCTACATGCCCCAAACTTGGTCTGGTCTGCTCATCAGAGTCCCCTCTACGGGCATGTTTTGGATTGGATTTTAAGATTTTTGACCATATTTGTCTTCCCTTTTTGTCTGGCCCATAACTCTGCCTAGAAAGGCCCTACATGCCCCAAAATTGGTCTGGTCTGCTCATCAGAGTCCCCTCTACGGGCGTGTTTTGGATTGGATTTTTTTTTTTTATGACTATATTTGTCTTCCCATTTTGTCCGGCCCAAAACTCTGCCTAGAAAGGCCCTACATGCCCCAAACTTGGTCTGGTCTGCTCATCAGAGTCCCCTCTACGGGCATGTTTTGGATTGGATTTTTTTTTTAAATGACTATATTTGTCTTCCCTTTTTGTCCGGCCCATAACTCGGCCTAGAAAGGCCCTACATGCCCCAAACTTGGTCTGGTCTGCTCATCAGAGTCCCCTTTACAGGTATGTTTTGGATTGGATTTTAAGATTTTTGACCATATTTGTCTTCCCTTTTTGTCCGGCCCATAACTCTGCCTAGAAAGGCCCTACATGCCCCAAACTTGGTCTGGTCTGCTCATCAGAGTCCCCTTTACAGGTATGTTTTGGATTGGATTTTAAGATTTTTGACCATATTTGTCTTCCCTTTTTGTCCGGCCCATAACTCTGCCTAGAAAGGCCCTACATGCCCCAAACTTGGTCTGGTCTGCTCATCAGAGTCCCCTCTACGGGCGTGTTTTGGATTGGATTTTTTTTTTTAAATGACCATATTTGTCTTCCCTTTTTGTCCGGCCCATAACTCTGCCTAGAAAGGCCCTACATGCCCCAAACTTGGTCTGGTCTGCTCATCAGAGTCCCCTCTACGGGCATGTTTTGGATTGGATTTTAAGATTTTTGACCATATTTGTCTTCCCTTTTTGTCTGGCCCATAACTCTGCCTAGAAAGGCCCTACATGCCCCAAACTTGGTCTGGTCTGCTCATCAGAGTCCCCTCTACGGGCATGTTTTGGATTGGATTTTAAGATTTTTGACCATATTTGTCTTCCCTTTTTGTCTGGCCCATAACTCTGCCTAGAAAGGCCCTACATGCCCCAAAATTGGTCTGGTCTGCTCATCAGAGTCCCCTCTACGGGCGTGTTTTGGATTGGATTTTTTTTTTTTATGACTATATTTGTCTTCCCATTTTGTCCGGCCCAAAACTCTGCCTAGAAAGGCCCTACATGCCCCAAACTTGGTCTGGTCTGCTCATCAGAGTCCCCTCTACGGGCATGTTTTGGATTGGATTTTTTTTTTAAATGACTATATTTGTCTTCCCTTTTTGTCCGGCCCATAACTCGGCCTAGAAAGGCCCTACATGCCCCAAACTTGGTCTGGTCTGCTCATCAGAGTCCCCTTTACAGGTATGTTTTGGATTGGATTTTAAGATTTTTGACCATATTTGTCTTCCCTTTTTGTCCGGCCCATAACTCTGCCTAGAAAGGCCCTACATGCCCCAAACTTGGTCTGGTCTGCTCATCAGAGTCCCCTTTACAGGTATGTTTTGGATTGGATTTTAAGATTTTTGACCATATTTGTCTTCCCTTTTTGTCCGGCCCATAACTCTGCCTAGAAAGGCCCTACATGCCCCAAACTTGGTCTGGTCTGCTCATCAGAGTCCCCTTTACAGGTATGTTTTGGATTGGATTTTAAGATTTTTGACCATATTTGTCTTCCTTTTTGTCTGGCCCATAACTCTGCCTAGAAAGGCCCTACATGGCCCAAACTTGGTCTGGTCTGCTCATCAGAGATCCCTCTACGGGCATGTTTTGGATTGGATTTTAAGATTTTTGACCATATTTGTCTTCCCTTTTTGTCCGGCCCATAACTCTGCCTAGAAAGGCCCTACATGCCCCAAACTTGGTCTGGTCTGCTCATCAGAGTTCCCTCTACAGGTATGTTTTGGATTGGATTTTAAGATTTTTGACCATATTTGTCTTCCCTTTTTGTCTGGCCCATAACTCTGCCTAGAAAGGCCCTACATGCCCCAAACTTGGTCTGGTCTGCTCATCAGAGTCCCCTCTACGGGCGTGTTTTGGATTGGATTTTGATATTTTTTACCATATTTGCCTTCCCTTTTTGTCCGGCCCATAACTCTGCCTAGAAAGGCCCTACATGCCCCAAACTTGGTCTGGTCTGCTCATCAGAGTCCCCTCTACGGGCATGCTTTGGATTTGATTTTTAAAAAAATTGACCATATTTGCCTTCCCTTTTTGTCCGGCCCATAACTCTGCCTAGAAAGGCCCTACATGCCCCAAACTTGGTCTGGTCTGCTCATCAGAGTCCCCTCTACGGGCGTGTTTTGGATTGGATTTGTTTTTTAAATTGACCATATTTGTCTTCCCTTTTTGTCCGGCCCATAACTCTGCCTAGAAAGGCCCTACATGCCCCAAACTTGGTCTGGTCTGCTCATCAGAGTCCCCTCTACGGGCGTGTTTTGGATTGGATTTTTTTTTTTTATTGACCATATTTGACTTCCCTTTTTGTCCGGCCCATAACTCTGCCTAGAAAGGCCCTACATGCCCCAAACTTGGTCTGGTCTGCTCATCAGAGTCCCCTCTACGGGCATGTTTTGGATTTGATTTAAAAGAAATTGACCATATTTGCCTTACCTTTTTGTCCGGCCCATAACTCTGCCTAGAAAGGCCCTACATGCCCCAAACTTGGTCTGGTCTGCTCATCAGAGTCCCCTCTACGGGCGTGTTTTGGATTGGATTTTGAGATTTTTGGCCATATTTGTCTTCCCTTTTTGTCCGGCCCATAACTCTGCCTAGAAAGGCCCTACATGCCCCAAACTTGGTCTGGTCTGCTCATCAGAGTCCCCTCTACGGGCATGTTTTGGATTTGATTTAAAAGAAATTGACCATATTTGCCTTACCTTTTTGTCCGGCCCATAACTCTGCCTAGAAAGGCCCTACATGCCCCAAACTTGGTCTGGTCTGCTCATCAGAGTCCCCTCTACGGGCGTGTTTTGGATTGGATTTTTTTTTTTAAATGACCATATTTGTCTTCCCTTTTTGTCCGGCCCATAACTCTGCCTAGAAAGGCCCTACATGCCCCAAACTTGGTCTGGTCTGCTCATCAGAGTCCCCTCTACGGGCATGTTTTGGATTGGATTTTAAGATTTTTGACCATATTTGTCTTCCCTTTTTGTCTGGCCCATAACTCTGCCTAGAAAGGCCCTACATGCCCCAAACTTGGTCTGGTCTGCTCATCAGAGTCCCCTCTACGGGCATGTTTTGGATTGGATTTTAAGATTTTTGACCATATTTGTCTTCCCTTTTTGTCTGGCCCATAACTCTGCCTAGAAAGGCCCTACATGCCCCAAAATTGGTCTGGTCTGCTCATCAGAGTCCCCTCTACGGGCGTGTTTTGGATTGGATTTTTTTTTTTTTATGACTATATTTGTCTTCCCATTTTGTCCGGCCCAAAACTCTGCCTAGAAAGGCCCTACATGCCCCAAACTTGGTCTGGTCTGCTCATCAGAGTCCCCTCTACGGGCATGTTTTGGATTGGATTTTTTTTTTAAATGACTATATTTGTCTTCCCTTTTTGTCCGGCCCATAACTCGGCCTAGAAAGGCCCTACATGCCTCAAACTTGGTCTGGTCTGCTCATCAAAGTCCCCTCTACGGGCGTGTTGTGGATTGGATTAAAACAAAAATGGACCATATTTGTCTTCCCTTTTTGTCCGGCCCATAACTCGGCCTAGAAAGGCCCTACATGCCTCAAACTTGGTCTGGTCTGCTCATCAAAGTCCCCTCTACGGGCGTGTTTTGGATTGGATTTTAAGATTTTGGACCATATTTGTCTTCCCTTTTTGTCCGGCCCATAACTCTGCCTAGAAAGGCCCTACATGCCCCAAACTTGGTCTGGTCTGCTCATCAGAGTCCCCTCTACGGGCATGTTTTGGATTGGATTTTAAGATTTTTGACCATATTTGTCTTCCCTTTTTGTCTGGCCCATAACTCTGCCTAGAAAGGCCCTACATGCCCCAAACTTGGTCTGGTCTGCTCATCAGAGTCCCTTCTACGGGCGTGTTTTGGATTGTATTTTAAGATTTTTGACCATATTTATCTTCCCTTTTTGTCTGGCCCATAACTCTGCCTAGAAAGGCCCTACATGCCCCAAACTTGGTCTGGTCTGCTCATCAGAGTCCCCTCTACGGGCGTGTTTTGGATTGGATTTTTTTTTTTAAATGACTATATTTGTCTTCCCTTATTGTCCGGCCCATAACTCTGCCTAGAAAGGCCCTACATGCCCCAAACTTGGTCTGGTCTGCTCATCAGAGTCCCCTCTACGGGCATGTTTTGGATTGGATTTTAAGATTTTTGACCATATTTGTCTTCCCTTTTTGTCTGGCCCATAACTCTGCCTAGAAAGGCCCTACATGCCCCAAACTTGGTCTGGTCTGCTCATCAGAGTCCCCTCTACGGGCGTGTTTTGGATTGGATTTTTTTTTTTAAATGACTATATTTGTCTTCCCTTATTGTCCGGCCCATAACTCTGCCTAGAAAGGCCCTACATGCCCCAAACTTGGTCTGGTCTGCTCATCAGAGTCCCCTCTACGGGCATGTTTTGGATTGGATTTTAAGATTTTTGACCATATTTGTCTTCCCTTTTTGTCTGGCCCATAACTCTGCCTAGAAAGGCCCTACATGCCCCAAACTTGGTCTGGTCTGCTCATCAGAGTCCCCTCTACGGGCATGTTTTGGATTGGATTTTAAGATTTTTGACCATATTTGTCTTCCCTTTTTGTCTGGCCCATAACTCTGCCTAGAAAGGCCCTACATGCCCCAAACTTGGTCTGGTCTGCTCATCAGAGTCCCCTCTACGGGCGTGTTTTGGATTGGATTTTAAGATTTTTGACCATATTTGTCTTCCCTTTTTGTCTGGCCCATAACTCTGCCTAGAAAGGCCCTACATGCCCCAAACTTGGTCTGGTCTGCTCATCAGAGTCCCCTCTACGGGCGTGTTTTGGATTGGATTTTTTTTTTTAAATGACCACATTTGTCTTCCCTTTTTGTCCGGCCCATAACTCTGCCTAGAAAGGCCCTACATGCCCCAAACTTGGTCTGGTCTGCTCATTAGAGTCCCCTCTACGGGCGTGTTTTGGATTGGATTTTAAGATTTTTGACCATATTTGTCTTCCCTTTTTGTCTGGCCCATAACTCTGCCTAGAAAGGCCCTACATGCCCCAAACTTGGTCTGGTCTGCTCATCAGAGTCCCCTCTACGGGCGTGTTTTGGATTGGATTTTTTTTTTAAATGACCACATTTGTCTTCCCTTTTTGTCCGGCCCATAACTCTGCCTAGAAAGGCCCTACATGCCCCAAACTTGGTCTGGTCTGCTCATCAGAGTCCCCTCTACGGGCGTGTTTTGGATTGGATTTTAAGATTTTTGACCATATTTGTCTTCCCTTTTTGTCTGGCCCATAACTCTGCCTAGAAAGGCCCTACATGCCCCAAACTTGGTCTGGTCTGCTCATCAGAGTCCCCTCTACGGGCGTGTTTTGGATTGGATTTTTTTTTTTAAATGACCATATTTGTCTTCCCTTTTTGTCCGGCCCATAACTCTGCCTAGAAAGGCCCTACATGCCTCAAACTTGGTCTGGTCTGCTCATCAGAGTCCCCTCTACGGGCGTGTTTTGGATTGTATTTTAAGATTTTTGACCATATTTATCTTCCCTTTTTGTCTGGCCCATAACTCTGCCTAGAAAGGCCCTACATGCCCCAAACTTGGTCAGGTCTGCTCATCAGAGTCCCCTCTACGGGCGTGTTTTGGATTGGATTTTAAGATTTTTGATCATATTTGTCTTCCCTTTTTGTCTGGCCCATAACTCTGCCTAGAAAGGCCCTACATGCCCCAAACTTGGTCTGGTCTGCTCATCAGAGTCCCCTCTACGGGCGTGTTTTGGATTGGATTTTAAGATTTTTGACCATATTTGTCTTCCCTTTTTGTCTGGCCCATAACTCTGCCTAGAAAGGCCCTACATGCCCCAAACTTGGTCTGGTCTGCTCATCAGAGTCCCCTCTACGGGCGTGTTTTGGATTGGATTTTAAGATTTTTGACCATATTTGTCTTCCCTTTTTGTCCGGCCCATAACTCTGCCTAGAAAGGCCCTACATAACCCAAACTTGGTCTGGTCTGCTCATCAGAGTCCCCTCTACAGGTATGTTTTGGATTGGATTTTAAGATTTTTGACCATATTTGTCTTCCCTTATTGTCCGGCCCATAACTCTGCCTAGAAAGGCCCTACATGCCCCAAACTTGGTCTGGTCTGCTCATCAGAGTCCCCTCTACGGGCGTGTTTTGGATTGGATTTTAAGATTTTTGACCATATTTGTCTTCCCTTTTTGTCTGGCCCATAACTCTGCCTAGAAAGGCCCTACATGCCCCAAACTTGGTCTGGTCTGCTCATCAGAGTCCCCTCTACGGGCGTGTTTTGGATTGGATTTTTTTTTTTAAATGACCATATTTGTCTTCCCTTTTTGTCCGGCCCATAACTCTGCCTAGAAAGGCCCTACATGCCCCAAACTTGGTCTGGTCTGCTCATCAGAGTCCCCTCTACGGGCGTGTTTTGGATTGTATTTTAAGATTTTTGACCATATTTATCTTCCCTTTTTGTCTGGCCCATAACTCTGCCTAGAAAGGCCCTACATGCCCCAAACTTGGTCAGGTCTGCTCATCAGAGTCCCCTCTACGGGCGTGTTTTGGATTGGATTTTAAGATTTTTGATCATATTTGTCTTCCCTTTTTGTCTGGCCCATAACTCTGCCTAGAAAGGCCCTACATGCCCCAAACTTGGTCTGGTCTGCTCATCAGAGTCCCCTCTACGGGCGTGTTTTGGATTGGATTTTAAGATTTTTGACCATATTTGTCTTCCCTTTTTGTCTGGCCCATAAATCTGCCTAGAAAGGCCCTACATGCCCCAAACTTGGTCTGATCTGCTCATCAGGGTCCCCTCTACGGGCGTGTTTTGGATTGGATTTTTTTTTTTTATGACTATATTTGTCTTCCCTTTTTGTCCGGCCCATAACTCTGCCTAGAAAGGCCCTACATGCCCCAAACTTGGTCTGGTCTGCTCATCAGAGTCCCCTTTACAGGTATGTTTTGGATTGGATTTTAAGATTTTTGACCATATTTGTCTTCCCTTTTTGTCCGGCCCATAACTCTGCCTAGAAAGGCCCTACATGCCCCAAACTTGGTCTGGTCTGCTCATCAGAGTCCCCTTTACAGGTATGTTTTGGATTGGATTTTAAGATTTTTGACCATATTTGTCTTCCCTTTTTGTCTGGCCCATAACTCTGCCTAGAAAGGCCCTACATGCCCCAAACTTGGTCTGGTCTGCTCATCAGAGTCCCCTCTACGGGCGTGTTTTGGATTGGATTTTTTTTTTTAAATGACTATATTTGTCTTCCCTTATTGTCCGGCCCATAACTCTGCCTAGAAAGGCCCTACATGCCCCAAACTTGGTCTGGTCTGCTCATCAGAGTCCCCTCTACGGGCGTGTTTTGGATTGGATTTTTGTTTTTAAATGACTATATTTGTCTTCCCATTTTGTCCGGCCCATAACTCTGCCTAGAAAGGCCCTACATGCCCCAAACTTGGTCTGGTCTGCTCATCAGAGTCCCCTCTACGGGCATGTTTTGGATTGGATTTTAAGATTTTTGACCATATTTGTCTTCCCTTTTTGTCTGGCCCATAACTCTGCCTAGAAAGGCCCTACATGCCCCAAACTTGGTCTGGTCTGCTCATCAGAGTCCCCTCTACGGGCGTGTTTTGGATTGGATTTTTTTTTTAAATGACCATATTTGTCTTCCCTTTTTGTCCGGCCCATAACTCTGCCTAGAAAGGCCCTACATGCCCCAAACTTGGTCTGGTCTGCTCATCAGAGTCCCCTCTACGGGCATGTTTTGGATTGGATTTTAAGATTTTTGACCATATTTGTCTTCCCTTTTTGTCTGGCCCATAACTCTGCCTAGAAAGGCCCTACATGCCCCAAACTTGGTCTGGTCTGCTCATCAGAGTCCCCTCTACGGGCATGTTTTGGATTGGATTTTAAGATTTTTGACCATATTTGTCTTCCCTTTTTGTCCGGCCCATAACTCTGCCTAGAAAGGCCCTACATGCCCCAAACTTGGTCTGGTCTGCTCATCAGAGTCCCCTCTACGGGCGTGTTTTGGATTGGATTTTAAGATTTTTGACCATATTTGTCTTCCCTTTTTGTCCGGCCCATAACTCTGCCTAGAAAGGCCCTACATGCCCCAAACTTGGTCTGGTCTGCTCATTAGAGTCCCCTCTACGGGCGTGTTTTGGATTGGATTTTAAGATTTTTGACCATATTTGTCTTCCCTTTTTGTCTGGCCCATAACTCTGCCTAGAAAGGCCCTACATGCCCCAAACTTGGTCTGGTCTGCTCATCAGAGTCCCCTCTACGGGCGTGTTTTGGATTGGATTTTTTTTTTTAAATGACCACATTTGTCTTCCCTTTTTGTCCGGCCCATAACTCTGCCTAGAAAGGCCCTACATGCCCCAAACTTGGTCTGGTCTGCTCATCAGAGTCCCCTCTACGGGCATGTTTTGGATTGGATTTTAAGATTTTTGACCATATTTGTCTTCCCTTTTTGTCTGGCCCATAACTCTGCCTAGAAAGGCCCTACATGCCCCAAACTTGGTCTGGTCTGCTCATCAGAGTCCCCTCTACGGGCGTGTTTTGGATTGGATTTTTTTTTTAAATGACCATATTTGTCTTCCCTTTTTGTCCGGCCCATAACTCTGCCTAGAAAGGCCCTACATGCCCCAAACTTGGTCTGGTCTGCTCATCAGAGTCCCCTCTACAGGTATGTTTTGAATTGGATTTTAAGATTTTTGACCATATTTGTCTTCCCTTTTTGTCTGGCCCATAACTCTGCCTAGAAAGGCCCTACATGCCCCAAACTTGGTCTGGTCTGCTCATCAGAGTCCCCTCTACGGGCGTGTTTTGGATTGGATTTTAAGATTTTTGACCATATTTGTCTTCCCTTTTTGTCTGGCCCATAAATCTGCCTAGAAAGGCCCTACATGCCCCAAACTTGGTCTGATCTGCTCATCAGGGTCCCCTCTACGGGCGTGTTTTGGATTGGATTTTTTTTTTTTTATGACTATATTTGTCTTCCCTTTTTGTCCGGCCCATAACTCTGCCTAGAAAGGCCCTACATGCCCCAAACTTGGTCTGGTCTGCTCATCAGAGTCCCCTTTACAGGTATGTTTTGGATTGGATTTTAAGATTTTTGACCATATTTGTCTTCCCTTTTTGTCCGGCCCATAACTCTGCCTAGAAAGGCCCTACATGCCCCAAACTTGGTCTGGTCTGCTCATCAGAGTCCCCTTTACAGGTATGTTTTGGATTGGATTTTAAGATTTTTGACCATATTTGTCTTCCCTTTTTGTCTGGCCCATAACTCTGCCTAGAAAGGCCCTACATGCCCCAAACTTGGTCTGGTCTGCTCATCAGAGTCCCCTCTACGGGCGTGTTTTGGATTGGATTTTTTTTTTTAAATGACTATATTTGTCTTCCCTTATTGTCCGGCCCATAACTCTGCCTAGAAAGGCCCTACATGCCCCAAACTTGGTCTGGTCTGCTCATCAGAGTCCCCTCTACGGGCGTGTTTTGGATTGGATTTTTGTTTTTAAATGACTATATTTGTCTTCCCATTTTGTCCGGCCCATAACTCTGCCTAGAAAGGCCCTACATGCCCCAAACTTGGTCTGGTCTGCTCATCAGAGTCCCCTCTACGGGCATGTTTTGGATTGGATTTTAAGATTTTTGACCATATTTGTCTTCCCTTTTTGTCTGGCCCATAACTCTGCCTAGAAAGGCCCTACATGCCCCAAACTTGGTCTGGTCTGCTCATCAGAGTCCCCTCTACGGGCGTGTTTTGGATTGGATTTTTTTTTTAAATGACCATATTTGTCTTCCCTTTTTGTCCGGCCCATAACTCTGCCTAGAAAGGCCCTACATGCCCCAAACTTGGTCTGGTCTGCTCATCAGAGTCCCCTCTACGGGCATGTTTTGGATTGGATTTTAAGATTTTTGACCATATTTGTCTTCCCTTTTTGTCTGGCCCATAACTCTGCCTAGAAAGGCCCTACATGCCCCAAACTTGGTCTGGTCTGCTCATCAGAGTCCCCTCTACGGGCATGTTTTGGATTGGATTTTAAGATTTTTGACCATATTTGTCTTCCCTTTTTGTCCGGCCCATAACTCTGCCTAGAAAGGCCCTACATGCCCCAAACTTGGTCTGGTCTGCTCATCAGAGTCCCCTCTACGGGCGTGTTTTGGATTGGATTTTAAGATTTTTGACCATATTTGTCTTCCCTTTTTGTCCGGCCCATAACTCTGCCTAGAAAGGCCCTACATGCCCCAAACTTGGTCTGGTCTGCTCATTAGAGTCCCCTCTACGGGCGTGTTTTGGATTGGATTTTAAGATTTTTGACCATATTTGTCTTCCCTTTTTGTCTGGCCCATAACTCTGCCTAGAAAGGCCCTACATGCCCCAAACTTGGTCTGGTCTGCTCATCAGAGTCCCCTCTACGGGCGTGTTTTGGATTGGATTTTTTTTTTTAAATGACCACATTTGTCTTCCCTTTTTGTCCGGCCCATAACTCTGCCTAGAAAGGCCCTACATGCCCCAAACTTGGTCTGGTCTGCTCATCAGAGTCCCCTCTACGGGCATGTTTTGGATTGGATTTTAAGATTTTTGACCATATTTGTCTTCCCTTTTTGTCTGGCCCATAACTCTGCCTAGAAAGGCCCTACATGCCCCAAACTTGGTCTGGTCTGCTCATCAGAGTCCCCTCTACGGGCGTGTTTTGGATTGGATTTTTTTTTTAAATGACCATATTTGTCTTCCCTTTTTGTCCGGCCCATAACTCTGCCTAGAAAGGCCCTACATGCCCCAAACTTGGTCTGGTCTGCTCATCAGAGTCCCCTCTACGGGCATGTTTTGGATTGGATTTTAAGATTTTTGACCATATTTGTCTTCCCTTTTTGTCTGGCCCATAACTCTGCCTAGAAAGGCCCTACATGCCCCAAACTTGGTCTGGTCTGCTCATCAGAGTCCCCTCTACGGGCATGTTTTGGATTGGATTTTAAGATTTTTGACCATATTTGTCTTCCCTTTTTGTCTGGCCCATAACTCTGCCTAGAAAGGCCCTACATGCCCCAAACTTGGTCTGGTCTGCTCATCAGAGTCCCCTCTACGGGCGTGTTTTGGATTGGATTTTAAGATTTTTGACCATATTTGTCTTCCCTTTTTGTCCGGCCCATAACTCTGCCTAGAAAGGCCCTACATAACCCAAACTTGGTCTGGTCTGCTCATCAGAGTCCCCTCTACAGGTATGTTTTGGATTGGATTTTAAGATTTTTGACCATATTTGTCTTCCCTTATTGTCCGGCCCATAACTCTGCCTAGAAAGGCCCTACATGCCCCAAACTTGGTCTGGTCTGCTCATCAGAGTCCCCTCTACGGGCATGTTTTGGATTGGATTTTTTTTTTAAATGACTATATTTGTCTTCCCTTTTTGTCCGGCCCATAACTCGGCCTAGAAAGGCCCTACATGCCTCAAACTTGGTCTGGTCTGCTCATCAAAGTCCCCTCTACGGGCGTGTTGTGGATTGGATTAAAACAAAAATGGACCATATTTGTCTTCCCTTTTTGTCCGGCCCATAACTCGGCCTAGAAAGGCCCTACATGCCTCAAACTTGGTCTGGTCTGCTCATCAAAGTCCCCTCTACGGGCGTGTTTTGGATTGGATTTGAAGATTTTGGACCATATTTGTCTTCCCTTTTTGTCCGGCCCATAACTCTGCCTAGAAAGGCCCTACATGCCCCAAACTTGGTCTGGTCTGCTCATCAGAGTCCCCTCTACGGGCATGTTTTGGATTGGATTTTAAGATTTTTGACCATATTTGTCTTCCCTTTTTGTCTGGCCCATAACTCTGCCTAGAAAGGCCCTACATGCCCCAAACTTGGTCTGGTCTGCTCATCAGAGTCCCTTCTACGGGCGTGTTTTGGATTGTATTTTAAGATTTTTGAACATATTTATCTTCCCTTTTTGTCTGGCCCATAACTCTGCCTAGAAAGGCCCTACATGCCCCAAACTTGGTCTGGTCTGCTCATCAGAGTCCCCTCTACGGGCGTGTTTTGGATTAGATTTTTTTTTTTAAATGACTATATTTGTCTTCCCTTATTGTCCGGCCCATAACTCTGCCTAGAAAGGCCCTACATGCCCCAAACTTGGTCTGGTCTGCTCATCAGAGTCCCCTCTACGGGCGTGTTTTGGATTGGATTTTTGTTTTTAAATGACTATATTTGTCTTCCCATTTTGTCCGGCCCATAACTCTGCCTAGAAAGGCCCTACATGCCCCAAACTTGGTCTGGTCTGCTCATCAGAGTCCCCTCTACGGGCGTGTTTTGGATTGGATTTTTTTTTTTAAATGACCACATTTGTCTTCCCTTTTTGTCCGGCCCATAACTCTGCCTAGAAAGGCCCTACATGCCCCAAACTTGGTCTGGTCTGCTCATCAGAGTCCCCTCTACGGGCATGTTTTGGATTGGATTTTAAGATTTTTGACCATATTTGTCTTCCCTTTTTGTCTGGCCCATAACTCTGCCTAGAAAGGCCCTACATGCCCCAAACTTGGTCTGGTCTGCTCATCAGGGTCCCCTCTACGGGCGTGTTTTGGATTGGATTTTAAGATTTTTGACCATATTTGTCTTCCCTTTTTGTCTGGCCCATAACTCTGCCTAGAAAGGCCCTACATGCCCCAAACTTGGTCTGGTCTGCTCATCAGAGTCCCTTCTACGGGCGTGTTTTGGATTGTATTTTAAGATTTTTGACCATATTTATCTTCCCTTTTTGTCTGGCCCATAACTCTGCCTAGAAAGGCCCTACATGCCCCAAACTTGGTCTGGTCTGCTCATCAGAGTCCCCTCTACGGGCGTGTTTTGGATTGGATTTTTTTTTTTAAATGACTATATTTGTCTTCCCTTATTGTCCGGCCATAACTCTGCCTAGAAAGGCCCTACATGCCCCAAACTTGGTCTGGTCTGCTCATCAGAGTCCCCTCTACGGGCGTGTTTTGGATTGGATTTTTTTTTTTAAATGACTATATTTGTCTTCCCTTATTGTCCGGCCCATAACTCTGCCTAGAAAGGCCCTACATGCCCCAAACTTGGTCTGGTCTGCTCATCAGAGTCCCCTCTACGGGCGTGTTTTGGATTGGATTTTTGTTTTTAAATGACTATATTTGTCTTCCCATTTTGTCCGGCCCATAACTCTGCCTAGAAAGGCCCTACATGCCCCAAACTTGGTCTGGTCTGCTCATCAGAGTCCCCTCTACGGGCGTGTTTTGGATTGGATTTTTTTTTTTAAATGACCACATTTGTCTTCCCTTTTTGTCCGGCCCATAACTCTGCCTAGAAAGGCCCTACATGCCCCAAACTTGGTCTGGTCTGCTCATCAGAGTCCCCTCTACGGGCATGTTTTGGATTGGATTTTAAGATTTTTGACCATATTTGTCTTCCCTTTTTGTCTGGCCCATAACTCTGCCTAGAAAGGCCCTACATGCCCCAAACTTGGTCTGGTCTGCTCATCAGGGTCCCCTCTACGGGCGTGTTTTGGATTGTATTTTAAGATTTTTGACCATATTTGTCTTCCCTTTTTGTCTGGCCCTTAACTCTGCCTAGAAAGGCCCTACATGCCCCAAACTTGGTCTGGTCTGCTCATCAGAGTCCCCTCTACGGGCGTGTTTTGGATTGGATTTTAAGATTTTTGACCATATTTGTCTTCCCTTTTTGTCTGGCCCATAACTCTGCCTAGAAAGGCCCTACATGCCCCAAACTTGGTCTGGTCTGCTCATCAGAGTCCCCTCTACGGGCGTGTTTTGGATTGGATTTTTTTTTTTAAATGACCATATTTGTCTTCCCTTTTTGTCCGGCCCATAACTCTGCCTAGAAAGGCCCTACATGCCCCAAACTTGGTCTGGTCTGCTCATCAGAGTCCCCTCTACGGGCATGTTTTGGATTGGATTTTAAGATTTTTGACCATATTTGTCTTCCCTTTTTGTCTGGCCCATAACTCTGCCTAGAAAGGCCCTACATGCCCCAAACTTGGTCTGGTCTGCTCATCAGAGTCCCCTCTACGGGCATGTTTTGGATTGGATTTTAAGATTTTTGACCATATTTGTCTTCCCTTTTTGTCTGGCCCATAACTCTGCCTAGAAAGGCCCTACATGCCCCAAAATTGGTCTGGTCTGCTCATCAGAGTCCCCTCTACGGGCGTGTTTTGGATTGGATTTTTTTTTTTTATGACTATATTTGTCTTCCCATTTTGTCCGGCCCAAAACTCTGCCTAGAAAGGCCCTACATGCCCCAAACTTGGTCTGGTCTGCTCATCAGAGTCCCCTCTACGGGCATGTTTTGGATTGGATTTTTTTTTTAAATGACTATATTTGTCTTCCCTTTTTGTCCGGCCCATAACTCGGCCTAGAAAGGCCCTACATGCCCCAAACTTGGTCTGGTCTGCTCATCAGAGTCCCCTTTACAGGTATGTTTTGGATTGGATTTTAAGATTTTTGACCATATTTGTCTTCCCTTTTTGTCCGGCCCATAACTCTGCCTAGAAAGGCCCTACATGCCCCAAACTTGGTCTGGTCTGCTCATCAGAGTCCCCTCTACGGGCGTGTTTTGGATTGGATTTTTTTTTTTAAATGACCATATTTGTCTTCCCTTTTTGTCCGGCCCATAACTCTGCCTAGAAAGGCCCTACATGCCCCAAACTTGGTCTGGTCTGCTCATCAGAGTCCCCTCTACGGGCATGTTTTGGATTGGATTTTAAGATTTTTGACCATATTTGTCTTCCCTTTTTGTCTGGCCCATAACTCTGCCTAGAAAGGCCCTACATGCCCCAAAATTGGTCTGGTCTGCTCATCAGAGTCCCCTCTACGGGCGTGTTTTGGATTGGATTTTTTTTTTTTATGACTATATTTGTCTTCCCATTTTGTCCGGCCCAAAACTCTGCCTAGAAAGGCCCTACATGCCCCAAACTTGGTCTGGTCTGCTCATCAGAGTCCCCTCTACGGGCATGTTTTGGATTGGATTTTTTTTTTTAATGACTATATTTGTCTTCCCTTTTTGTCCGGCCCATAACTCGGCCTAGAAAGGCCCTACATGCCCCAAACTTGGTCTGGTCTGCTCATCAGAGTCCCCTTTACAGGTATGTTTTGGATTGGATTTTAAGATTTTTGACCATATTTGTCTTCCCTTTTTGTCCGGCCCATAACTCTGCCTAGAAAGGCCCTACATGCCCCAAACTTGGTCTGGTCTGCTCATCAGAGTCCCCTTTACAGGTATGTTTTGGATTGGATTTTAAGATTTTTGACCATATTTGTCTTCCCTTTTTGTCCGGCCCATAACTCTGCCTAGAAAGGCCCTACATGCCCCAAACTTGGTCTGGTCTGCTCATCAGAGTCCCCTTTACAGGTATGTTTTGGATTGGATTTTAAGATTTTTGACCATATTTGTCTTCCTTTTTGTCTGGCCCATAACTCTGCCTAGAAAGGCCCTACATGGCCCAAACTTGGTCTGGTCTGCTCATCAGAGATCCCTCTACGGGCATGTTTTGGATTGGATTTTAAGATTTTTGACCATATTTGTCTTCCCTTTTTGTCCGGCCCATAACTCTGCCTAGAAAGGCCCTACATGCCCCAAACTTGGTCTGGTCTGCTCATCAGAGTTCCCTCTACAGGTATGTTTTGGATTGGATTTTAAGATTTTTGACCATATTTGTCTTCCTTTTTGTCTGGCCCATAACTCTGCCTAGAAAGGCCCTACATGCCCCAAACTTGGTCTGGTCTGCTCATCAGAGTCCCCTCTACGGGCGTGTTTTGGATTGGATTTTGATATTTTTTACCATATTTGCCTTCCCTTTTTGTCCGGCCCATAACTCTGCCTAGAAAGGCCCTACATGCCCCAAACTTGGTCTGGTCTGCTCATCAGAGTCCCCTCTACGGGCATGCTTTGGATTTGATTTTTAAAAAAATTGACCATATTTGCCTTCCCTTTTTGTCCGGCCCATAACTCTGCCTAGAAAGGCCCTACATGCCCCAAACTTGGTCTGGTCTGCTCATCAGAGTCCCCTCTACGGGCGTGTTTTGGATTGGATTTGTTTTTTAAATTGACCATATTTGTCTTCCCTTTTTGTCCGGCCCATAACTCTGCCTAGAAAGGCCCTACATGCCCCAAACTTGGTCTGGTCTGCTCATCAGAGTCCCCTCTACGGGCGTGTTTTGGATTGGATTTTTTTTTTTTATTGACCATATTTGACTTCCCTTTTTGTCCGGCCCATAACTCTGCCTAGAAAGGCCCTACATGCCCCAAACTTGGTCTGGTCTGCTCATCAGAGTCCCCTCTACGGGCATGTTTTGGATTTGATTTAAAAGAAATTGACCATATTTGCCTTACCTTTTTGTCCGGCCCATAACTCTGCCTAGAAAGGCCCTACATGCCCCAAACTTGGTCTGGTCTGCTCATCAGAGTCCCCTCTACGGGCGTGTTTTGGATTGGATTTTGAGATTTTTGGCCATATTTGTCTTCCCTTTTTGTCCGGCCCATAACTCTGCCTAGAAAGGCCCTACATGCCCCAAACTTGGTCTGGTCTGCTCATCAGAGTCCCCTCTACGGGCATGTTTTGGATTTGATTTAAAAGAAATTGACCATATTTGCCTTACCTTTTTGTCCGGCCCATAACTCTGCCTAGAAAGGCCCTACATGCCCCAAACTTGGTCTGGTCTGCTCATCAGAGTCCCCTCTACGGGCGTGTTTTGGATTGGATTTTTTTTTTTAAATGACCACATTTGTCTTCCCTTTTTGTCCGGCCCATAACTCTGCCTAGAAAGGCCCTACATGCCCCAAACTTGGTCTGGTCTGCTCATCAGAGTCCCCTCTACGGGCATGTTTTGGATTGGATTTTAAGATTTTTGACCATATTTGTCTTCCCTTTTTGTCTGGCCCATAACTCTGCCTAGAAAGGCCCTACATGCCCCAAACTTGGTCTGGTCTGCTCATCAGGGTCCCCTCTACGGGCGTGTTTTGGATTGGATTTTAAGATTTTTGACCATATTTGTCTTCCCTTTTTGTCTGGCCCTTAACTCTGCCTAGAAAGGCCCTACATGCCCCAAACTTGGTCTGGTCTGCTCATCAGAGTCCCCTCTACGGGCGTGTTTTGGATTGGATTTTAAGATTTTTGACCATATTTGTCTTCCCTTTTTGTCTGGCCCATAACTCTGCCTAGAAAGGCCCTACATGCCCCAAACTTGGTCTGGTCTGCTCATCAGAGTCCCCTCTACGGGCGTGTTTTGGATTGGATTTTTTTTTTTAAATGACCATATTTGTCTTCCCTTTTTGTCCGGCCCATAACTCTGCCTAGAAAGGCCCTACATGCCCCAAACTTGGTCTGGTCTGCTCATCAGAGTCCCCTCTACGGGCATGTTTTGGATTGGATTTTAAGATTTTTGACCATATTTGTCTTCCCTTTTTGTCTGGCCCATAACTCTGCCTAGAAAGGCCCTACATGCCCCAAACTTGGTCTGGTCTGCTCATCAGAGTCCCCTCTACGGGCATGTTTTGGATTGGATTTTAAGATTTTTGACCATATTTGTCTTCCCTTTTTGTCTGGCCCATAACTCTGCCTAGAAAGGCCCTACATGCCCCAAAATTGGTCTGGTCTGCTCATCAGAGTCCCCTCTACGGGCGTGTTTTGGATTGGATTTTTTTTTTTTTATGACTATATTTGTCTTCCCATTTTGTCCGGCCCAAAACTCTGCCTAGAAAGGCCCTACATGCCCCAAACTTGGTCTGGTCTGCTCATCAGAGTCCCCTCTACGGGCATGTTTTGGATTGGATTTTTTTTTTAAATGACTATATTTGTCTTCCCTTTTTGTCCGGCCCATAACTCGGCCTAGAAAGGCCCTACATGCCTCAAACTTGGTCTGGTCTGCTCATCAAAGTCCCCTCTACGGGCGTGTTGTGGATTGGATTAAAACAAAAATGGACCATATTTGTCTTCCCTTTTTGTCCGGCCCATAACTCGGCCTAGAAAGGCCCTACATGCCTCAAACTTGGTCTGGTCTGCTCATCAAAGTCCCCTCTACGGGCGTGTTTTGGATTGGATTTTAAGATTTTGGACCATATTTGTCTTCCCTTTTTGTCCGGCCCATAACTCTGCCTAGAAAGGCCCTACATGCCCCAAACTTGGTCTGGTCTGCTCATCAGAGTCCCCTCTACGGGCATGTTTTGGATTGGATTTTAAGATTTTTGACCATATTTGTCTTCCCTTTTTGTCTGGCCCATAACTCTGCCTAGAAAGGCCCTACATGCCCCAAACTTGGTCTGGTCTGCTCATCAGAGTCCCTTCTACGGGCGTGTTTTGGATTGTATTTTAAGATTTTTGACCATATTTATCTTCCCTTTTTGTCTGGCCCATAACTCTGCCTAGAAAGGCCCTACATGCCCCAAACTTGGTCTGGTCTGCTCATCAGAGTCCCCTCTACGGGCGTGTTTTGGATTGGATTTTTTTTTTTAAATGACTATATTTGTCTCCCTTATTGTCCGGCCCATAACTCTGCCTAGAAAGGCCCTACATGCCCCAAACTTGGTCTGGTCTGCTCATCAGAGTCCCCTCTACGGGCATGTTTTGGATTGGATTTTAAGATTTTTGACCATATTTGTCTTCCCTTTTTGTCTGGCCCATAACTCTGCCTAGAAAGGCCCTACATGCCCCAAACTTGGTCTGGTCTGCTCATCAGAGTCCCCTCTACGGGCGTGTTTTGGATTGGATTTTTTTTTTTAAATGACTATATTTGTCTTCCCTTATTGTCCGGCCCATAACTCTGCCTAGAAAGGCCCTACATGCCCCAAACTTGGTCTGGTCTGCTCATCAGAGTCCCCTCTACGGGCGTGTTTTGGATTGGATTTTTGTTTTTAAATGACTATATTTGTCTTCCCATTTTGTCCGGCCCATAACTCTGCCTAGAAAGGCCCTACATGCCCCAAACTTGGTCTGGTCTGCTCATCAGAGTCCCCTCTACGGGCATGTTTTGGATTGGATTTTAAGATTTTTGACCATATTTGTCTTCCCTTTTTGTCTGGCCCATAACTCTGCCTAGAAAGGCCCTACATGCCCCAAACTTGGTCTGGTCTGCTCATCAGAGTCCCCTCTACGGGCGTGTTTTGGATTGGATTTTTTTTTTAAATGACCATATTTGTCTTCCCTTTTTGTCCGGCCCATAACTCTGCCTAGAAAGGCCCTACATGCCCCAAACTTGGTCTGGTCTGCTCATCAGAGTCCCCTCTACGGGCATGTTTTGGATTGGATTTTAAGATTTTTGACCATATTTGTCTTCCCTTTTTGTCTGGCCCATAACTCTGCCTAGAAAGGCCCTACATGCCCCAAACTTGGTCTGGTCTGCTCATCAGAGTCCCCTCTACGGGCATGTTTTGGATTGGATTTTAGATTTTTGACCATATTTGTCTTCCCTTTTTGTCTGGCCCATAACTCTGCCTAGAAAGGCCCTACATGCCCCAAACTTGGTCTGGTCTGCTCATCAGAGTCCCCTCTACGGGCGTGTTTTGGATTGGATTTTAAGATTTTTGACCATATTTGTCTTCCCTTTTTGTCTGGCCCATAACTCTGCCTAGAAAGGCCCTACATGCCCCAAACTTGGTCTGGTCTGCTCATCAGAGTCCCCTCTACGGGCGTGTTTTGGATTGGATTTTTTTTTTTAAATGACCACATTTGTCTTCCCTTTTTGTCCGGCCCATAACTCTGCCTAGAAAGGCCCTACATGCCCCAAACTTGGTCTGGTCTGCTCATTAGAGTCCCCTCTACGGGCGTGTTTTGGATTGGATTT
This sequence comes from Osmerus eperlanus, assembly GCF_963692335.1. NCBI lineage: Eukaryota > Metazoa > Chordata > Actinopteri > Osmeriformes > Osmeridae > Osmerus > Osmerus eperlanus. The sequence continues at coordinate 27,712 of NW_026911580.1, read as the reverse complement.
TAAGATTTTTGACCATATTTGTCTTCCCTTTTTGTCTGGCCCATAACTCTGCCTAGAAAGGCCCTACATGCCCCAAACTTGGTCTGGTCTGCTCATCAGAGTCCCCTCTACGGGCGTGTTTTGGATTGGATTTTTTTTTTAAATGACCACATTTGTCTTCCCTTTTTGTCCGGCCCATAACTCTGCCTAGAAAGGCCCTACATGCCCCAAACTTGGTCTGGTCTGCTCATCAGAGTCCCCTCTACGGGCGTGTTTTGGATTGGATTTTAAGATTTTTGACCATATTTGTCTTCCCTTTTTGTCTGCCCATAACTCTGCCTAGAAAGGCCCTACATGCCCCAAACTTGGTCTGGTCTGCTCATCAGAGTCCCCTCTACGGGCGTGTTTTGGATTGGATTTTTTTTTTTAAATGACCATATTTGTCTTCCCTTTTTGTCCGGCCCATAACTCTGCCTAGAAAGGCCCTACATGCCCCAAACTTGGTCTGGTCTGCTCATCAGAGTCCCCTCTACGGGCGTGTTTTGGATTGTATTTTAAGATTTTTGACCATATTTATCTTCCCTTTTTGTCTGGCCCATAACTCTGCCTAGAAAGGCCCTACATGCCCCAACTTGGTCAGGTTCTGCTCATCAGAGTCCCCTCTACGGGCGTGTTTTGGATTGGATTTTAAGATTTTTGATCATATTTGTCTTCCCTTTTTGTCTGGCCCATAACTCTGCCTAGAAAGGCCCTACATGCCCCAAACTTGGTCTGGTCTGCTCATCAGAGTCCCCTCTACGGGCGTGTTTTGGATTGGATTTTAAGATTTTTGACCATATTTGTCTTCCCTTTTTGTCTGGCCCATAAATCTGCCTAGAAAGGCCCTACATGCCCCAAACTTGGTCTGATCTGCTCATCAGGGTCCCCTCTACGGGCGTGTTTTGGATTGGATTTTTTTTTTTTTATGACTATATTTGTCTTCCCTTTTTGTCCGGCCCATAACTCTGCCTAGAAAGGCCCTACATGCCCCAAACTTGGTCTGGTCTGCTCATCAGAGTCCCCTTTACAGGTATGTTTTGGATTGGATTTTAAGATTTTTGACCATATTTGTCTTCCCTTTTTGTCCGGCCCATAACTCTGCCTAGAAAGGCCCTACATGCCCCAAACTTGGTCTGGTCTGCTCATCAGAGTCCCCTTTACAGGTAGTTTTGGATTGGATTTTAAGATTTTTGACCATATTTGTCTTCCCTTTTTGTCCGGCCCATAACTCTGCCTAGAAAGGCCCTACATGCCCCAAACTTGGTCTGGTCTGCTCATCAGAGTCCCCTTTACAGGTATGTTTTGGATTGGATTTTAAGATTTTTGACCATATTTGTCTTCCTTTTTGTCTGGCCCATAACTCTGCCTAGAAAGGCCCTACATGGCCCAAACTTGGTCTGGTCTGCTCATCAGAGATCCCTCTACGGGCATGTTTTGGATTGGATTTTAAGATTTTTGACCATATTTGTCTTCCCTTTTTGTCTGGCCCATAACTCTGCCTAGAAAGGCCCTACATGCCCCAAACTTGGTCTGGTCTGCTCATCAGAGTCCCCTCTACGGGCGTGTTTTGGATTGGATTTTTTTTTTTAAATGACCACATTTGTCTTCCCTTTTTGTCCGGCCCATAACTCTGCCTAGAAAGGCCCTACATGCCCCAAACTTGGTCTGGTCTGCTCATCAGAGTCCCCTCTACGGGCGTGTTTTGGATTGGATTTTAAGATTTTTGACCATATTTGTCTTCCCTTTTTGTCTGGCCCATAACTCTGCCTAGAAAGGCCCTACATGCCCCAAACTTGGTCTGGTCTGCTCATCAGAGTCCCCTCTACGGGCGTGTTTTGGATTGGATTTTTTTTTTTAAATGACCATATTTGTCTTCCCTTTTTGTCCGGCCCATAACTCTGCCTAGAAAGGCCCTACATGCCCCAAACTTGGTCTGGTCTGCTCATCAGAGTCCCCTCTACGGGCGTGTTTTGGATTGTATTTTAAGATTTTTGACCATATTTATCTTCCCTTTTTGTCTGGCCCATAACTCTGCCTAGAAAGGCCCTACATGCCCCAAACTTGGTCAGGTCTGCTCATCAGAGTCCCCTCTACGGGCGTGTTTTGGATTGGATTTTAAGATTTTTGATCATATTTGTCTTCCCTTTTTGTCTGGCCCATAACTCTGCCTAGAAAGGCCCTACATGCCCCAAACTTGGTCTGGTCTGCTCATCAGAGTCCCCTCTACGGGCGTGTTTTGGATTGGATTTTAAGATTTTTGACCATATTTGTCTTCCCTTTTTGTCTGGCCCATAAATCTGCCTAGAAAGGCCCTACATGCCCCAAACTTGGTCTGATCTGCTCATCAGGGTCCCCTCTACGGGCGTGTTTTGGATTGGATTTTTTTTTTAAATGACCACATTTGTCTTCCCTTTTTGTCCGGCCCATAACTCTGCCTAGAAAGGCCCTACATGCCCCAAACTTGGTCTGGTCTGCTCATCAGAGTCCCCTCTACGGGCGTGTTTTGGATTGGATTTTAAGATTTTTGACCATATTTGTCTTCCCTTTTTGTCTGGCCCATAACTCTGCCTAGAAAGGCCCTACATGCCCCAAACTTGGTCTGGTCTGCTCATCAGAGTCCCCTCTACGGGCGTGTTTTGGATTGGATTTTTTTTTTTAAATGACCATATTTGTCTTCCCTTTTTGTCCGGCCCATAACTCTGCCTAGAAAGGCCCTACATGCCCCAAACTTGGTCTGGTCTGCTCATCAGAGTCCCCTCTACGGGCGTGTTTTGGATTGTATTTTAAGATTTTTGACCATATTTATCTTCCCTTTTTGTCTGGCCCATAACTCTGCCTAGAAAGGCCCTACATGCCCCAAACTTGGTCAGGTCTGCTCATCAGAGTCCCCTCTACGGGCGTGTTTTGGATTGGATTTTAAGATTTTTGATCATATTTGTCTTCCCTTTTTGTCTGGCCCATAACTCTGCCTAGAAAGGCCCTACATGCCCCAAACTTGGTCTGGTCTGCTCATCAGAGTCCCCTCTACGGGCGTGTTTTGGATTGGATTTTAAGATTTTTGACCATATTTGTCTTCCCTTTTTGTCTGGCCCATAAATCTGCCTAGAAAGGCCCTACATGCCCCAAACTTGGTCTGATCTGCTCATCAGGGTCCCCTCTACGGGCGTGTTTTGGATTGGATTTTTTTTTTTTTATGACTATATTTGTCTTCCCTTTTTGTCCGGCCCATAACTCTGCCTAGAAAGGCCCTACATGCCCCAAACTTGGTCTGGTCTGCTCATCAGAGTCCCCTTTACAGGTATGTTTTGGATTGGATTTTAAGATTTTTGACCATATTTGTCTTCCCTTTTTGTCCGGCCCATAACTCTGCCTAGAAAGGCCCTACATGCCCCAAACTTGGTCTGGTCTGCTCATCAGAGTCCCCTTTACAGGTATGTTTTGGATTGGATTTTAAGATTTTTGACCATATTTGTCTTCCCTTTTTGTCCGGCCCATAACTCTGCCTAGAAAGGCCCTACATGCCCCAAACTTGGTCTGGTCTGCTCATCAGAGTCCCCTTTACAGGTATGTTTTGGATTGGATTTTAAGATTTTTGACCATATTTGTCTTCCTTTTTGTCTGGCCCATAACTCTGCCTAGAAAGGCCCTACATGGCCCAAACTTGGTCTGGTCTGCTCATCAGAGATCCCTCTACGGGCATGTTTTGGATTGGATTTTAAGATTTTTGACCATATTTGTCTTCCCTTTTTGTCTGGCCCATAACTCTGCCTAGAAAGGCCCTACATGCCCCAAACTTGGTCTGGTCTGCTCATCAGAGTCCCCTCTACGGGCGTGTTTTGGATTGGATTTTTTTTTTTAAATGACCACATTTGTCTTCCCTTTTTGTCCGGCCCATAACTCTGCCTAGAAAGGCCCTACATGCCCCAAACTTGGTCTGGTCTGCTCATCAGAGTCCCCTCTACGGGCGTGTTTTGGATTGGATTTTAAGATTTTTGACCATATTTGTCTTCCCTTTTTGTCTGGCCCATAACTCTGCCTAGAAAGGCCCTACATGCCCCAAACTTGGTCTGGTCTGCTCATCAGAGTCCCCTCTACGGGCGTGTTTTGGATTGGATTTTTTTTTTTAAATGACCATATTTGTCTTCCCTTTTTGTCCGGCCCATAACTCTGCCTAGAAAGGCCCTACATGCCCCAAACTTGGTCTGGTCTGCTCATCAGAGTCCCCTCTACGGGCGTGTTTTGGATTGTATTTTAAGATTTTTGACCATATTTATCTTCCCTTTTTGTCTGGCCCATAACTCTGCCTAGAAAGGCCCTACATGCCCCAAACTTGGTCAGGTCTGCTCATCAGAGTCCCCTCTACGGGCGTGTTTTGGATTGGATTTTAAGATTTTTGATCATATTTGTCTTCCCTTTTTGTCTGGCCCATAACTCTGCCTAGAAAGGCCCTACATGCCCCAAACTTGGTCTGGTCTGCTCATCAGAGTCCCCTCTACGGGCGTGTTTTGGATTGGATTTTAAGATTTTTGACCATATTTGTCTTCCCTTTTTGTCTGGCCCATAAATCTGCCTAGAAAGGCCCTACATGCCCCAAACTTGGTCTGATCTGCTCATCAGGGTCCCCTCTACGGGCGTGTTTTGGATTGGATTTTTTTTTTTTTATGACTATATTTGTCTTCCCTTTTTGTCCGGCCCATAACTCTGCCTAGAAAGGCCCTACATGCCCCAAACTTGGTCTGGTCTGCTCATCAGAGTCCCCTTTACAGGTATGTTTTGGATTGGATTTTAAGATTTTGACCATATTTGTCTTCCCTTTTTGTCCGGCCCATAACTCTGCCTAGAAAGGCCCTACATGCCCCAAACTTGGTCTGGTCTGCTCATCAGAGTCCCCTTTACAGGTATGTTTTGGATTGGATTTTAAGATTTTTGACCATATTTGTCTTCCCTTTTTGTCCGGCCCATAACTCTGCCTAGAAAGGCCCTACATGCCCCAAACTTGGTCTGGTCTGCTCATCAGAGTCCCCTTTACAGGTATGTTTTGGATTGGATTTTAAGATTTTTGACCATATTTGTCTTCCTTTTTGTCTGGCCCATAACTCTGCCTAGAAAGGCCCTACATGGCCCAAACTTGGTCTGGTCTGCTCATCAGAGATCCCTCTACGGGCATGTTTTGGATTGGATTTTAAGATTTTTGACCATATTTGTCTTCCCTTTTTGTCTGGCCCATAACTCTGCCTAGAAAGGCCCTACATGCCCCAAACTTGGTCTGGTCTGCTCATCAGAGTCCCCTCTACGGGCGTGTTTTGGATTGGATTTTTTTTTTTAAATGACCACATTTGTCTTCCCTTTTTGTCCGGCCCATAACTCTGCCTAGAAAGGCCCTACATGCCCCAAACTTGGTCTGGTCTGCTCATCAGAGTCCCCTCTACGGGCGTGTTTTGGATTGGATTTTAAGATTTTTGACCATATTTGTCTTCCCTTTTTGTCTGGCCCATAACTCTGCCTAGAAAGGCCCTACATGCCCCAAACTTGGTCTGGTCTGCTCATCAGAGTCCCCTCTACGGGCGTGTTTTGGATTGGATTTTTTTTTTTAAATGACCATATTTGTCTTCCCTTTTTGTCCGGCCCATAACTCTGCCTAGAAAGGCCCTACATGCCCCAAACTTGGTCTGGTCTGCTCATCAGAGTCCCCTCTACGGGCGTGTTTTGGATTGTATTTTAAGATTTTTGACCATATTTATCTTCCCTTTTTGTCTGGCCCATAACTCTGCCTAGAAAGGCCCTACATGCCCCAAACTTGGTCAGGTCTGCTCATCAGAGTCCCCTCTACGGGCGTGTTTTGGATTGGATTTTAAGATTTTTGATCATATTTGTCTTCCCTTTTTGTCTGGCCCATAACTCTGCCTAGAAAGGCCCTACATGCCCCAAACTTGGTCTGGTCTGCTCATCAGAGTCCCCTCTACGGGCGTGTTTTGGATTGGATTTTAAGATTTTTGACCATATTTGTCTTCCCTTTTTGTCTGGCCCATAAATCTGCCTAGAAAGGCCCTACATGCCCCAAACTTGGTCTGATCTGCTCATCAGGGTCCCCTCTACGGGCGTGTTTTGGATTGGATTTTTTTTTTTTTATGACTATATTTGTCTTCCCTTTTTGTCCGGCCCATAACTCTGCCTAGAAAGGCCCTACATGCCCCAAACTTGGTCTGGTCTGCTCATCAGAGTCCCCTTTACAGGTATGTTTTGGATTGGATTTTAAGATTTTTGACCATATTTGTCTTCCCTTTTTGTCCGGCCCATAACTCTGCCTAGAAAGGCCCTACATGCCCCAAACTTGGTCTGGTCTGCTCATCAGAGTCCCCTTTACAGGTATGTTTTGGATTGGATTTTAAGATTTTTGACCATATTTGTCTTCCCTTTTTGTCCGGCCCATAACTCTGCCTAGAAAGGCCCTACATGCCCCAAACTTGGTCTGGTCTGCTCATCAGAGTCCCCTTTACAGGTATGTTTTGGATTGGATTTTAAGATTTTTGACCATATTTGTCTTCCTTTTTGTCTGGCCCATAACTCTGCCTAGAAAGGCCCTACATGGCCCAAACTTGGTCTGGTCTGCTCATCAGAGATCCCTCTACGGGCATGTTTTGGATTGGATTTTAAGATTTTTGACCATATTTGTCTTCCTTTTTGTCTGGCCCATAACTCTGCCTAGAAAGGCCCTACATGGCCCAAACTTGGTCTGGTCTGCTCATCAGAGATCCCTCTACGGGCATGTTTTGGATTGGATTTTAAGATTTTTGACCATATTTGTCTTCCCTTTTTGTCTGGCCCATAACTCTGCCTAGAAAGGCCCTACATGCCCCAAACTTGGTCTGGTCTGCTCATCAGAGTCCCCTCTACGGCGTGTTTTGGATTGGATTTTTTTTTTAAATGACCACATTTGTCTTCCCTTTTTGTCCGGCCCATAACTCTGCCTAGAAAGGCCCTACATGCCCCAAACTTGGTCTGGTCTGCTCATCAGAGTCCCCTCTACGGGCGTGTTTTGGATTGGATTTTAAGATTTTTGACCATATTTGTCTTCCCTTTTTGTCTGGCCCATAACTCTGCCTAGAAAGGCCCTACATGCCCCAAACTTGGTCTGGTCTGCTCATCAGAGTCCCCTCTACGGGCGTGTTTTGGATTGGATTTTTTTTTTTAAATGACCATATTTGTCTTCCCTTTTTGTCCGGCCCATAACTCTGCCTAGAAAGGCCCTACATGCCCCAAACTTGGTCTGGTCTGCTCATCAGAGTCCCCTCTACGGGCGTGTTTTGGATTGTATTTTAAGATTTTTGACCATATTTATCTTCCCTTTTTGTCTGGCCCATAACTCTGCCTAGAAAGGCCCTACATGCCCCAAACTTGGTCAGGTCTGCTCATCAGAGTCCCCTCTACGGGCGTGTTTTGGATTGGATTTTAAGATTTTTGATCATATTTGTCTTCCCTTTTTGTCTGGCCCATAACTCTGCCTAGAAAGGCCCTACATGCCCCAAACTTGGTCTGGTCTGCTCATCAGAGTCCCCTCTACGGGCGTGTTTTGGATTGGATTTTAAGATTTTTGACCATATTTGTCTTCCCTTTTTGTCTGGCCCATAAATCTGCCTAGAAAGGCCCTACATGCCCCAAACTTGGTCTGATCTGCTCATCAGGGTCCCCTCTACGGGCGTGTTTTGGATTGGATTTTTTTTTTTTTATGACTATATTTGTCTTCCCTTTTTGTCCGGCCCATAACTCTGCCTAGAAAGGCCCTACATGCCCCAAACTTGGTCTGGTCTGCTCATCAGAGTCCCCTTTACAGGTATGTTTTGGATTGGATTTTAAGATTTTTGACCATATTTGTCTTCCCTTTTTGTCCGGCCCATAACTCTGCCTAGAAAGGCCCTACATGCCCCAAACTTGGTCTGGTCTGCTCATCAGAGTCCCCTTTACAGGTATGTTTTGGATTGGATTTTAAGATTTTTGACCATATTTGTCTTCCCTTTTTGTCCGGCCCATAACTCTGCCTAGAAAGGCCCTACATGCCCCAAACTTGGTCTGGTCTGCTCATCAGAGTCCCCTTTACAGGTATGTTTTGGATTGGATTTTAAGATTTTTGACCATATTTGTCTTCCTTTTTGTCTGGCCCATAACTCTGCCTAGAAAGGCCCTACATGGCCCAAACTTGGTCTGGTCTGCTCATCAGAGATCCCTCTACGGGCATGTTTTGGATTGGATTTTAAGATTTTTGACCATATTTGTCTTCCCTTTTTGTCCGGCCCATAACTCTGCCTAGAAAGGCCCTACATGCCCCAAACTTGGTCTGGTCTGCTCATCAGAGTTCCCTCTACAGGTATGTTTTGGATTGGATTTTAAGATTTTTGACCATATTTGTCTTCCCTTTTTGTCTGGCCCATAACTCTGCCTAGAAAGGCCCTACATGCCCCAAACTTGGTCTGGTCTGCTCATCAGAGTCCCCTCTACGGGCGTGTTTTGGATTGGATTTTGATATTTTTTACCATATTTGCCTTCCCTTTTTGTCCGGCCCATAACTCTGCCTAGAAAGGCCCTACATGCCCCAAACTTGGTCTGGTCTGCTCATCAGAGTCCCCTCTACGGGCATGCTTTGGATTTGATTTTTAAAAAAATTGACCATATTTGCCTTCCCTTTTTGTCCGGCCCATAACTCTGCCTAGAAAGGCCCTACATGCCCCAAACTTGGTCTGGTCTGCTCATCAGAGTCCCCTCTACGGGCGTGTTTTGGATTGGATTTGTTTTTTAAATTGACCATATTTGTCTTCCCTTTTTGTCCGGCCCATAACTCTGCCTAGAAAGGCCCTACATGCCCCAAACTTGGTCTGGTCTGCTCATCAGAGTCCCCTCTACGGGCGTGTTTTGGATTGGATTTTGATATTTTTAACCATATTTGTCTTCCCTTTTTGTCCGGCCCATAACTCTGCCTAGAAAGGCCCTACATGCCCCAAACTTGGTCTGGTCTGCTCATCAGAGTCCCCTCTACGGGCGTGTTTTGGATTGGATTTTGATATTTTTTACCATATTTGCCTTCCCTTTTTGTCCGGCCCATAACTCTGCCTAGAAAGGCCCTACATGCCCCAAACTTGGTCTGGTCTGCTCATCAGAGTCCCCTCTACGGGCATGCTTTGGATTTGATTTTAAAAAAATTGACCATATTTGCCTTCCCTTTTTGTCCGGCCCATAACTCTGCCTAGAAAGGCCCTACATGCCCCAAACTTGGTCTGGTCTGCTCATCAGAGTCCCCTCTACGGGCGTGTTTTGGATTGGATTTTGATATTTTTAACCATATTTGTCTTCCCTTTTTGTCCGGCCCATAACTCTGCCTAGAAAGGCCCTACATGCCCCAAACTTGGTCTGGTCTGCTCATCAGAGTCCCCTCTACGGGCGTGTTTTGGATTGGATTTTGATATTTTTTACCATATTTGCCTTCCCTTTTTGTCCGGCCCATAACTCTGCCTAGAAAGGCCCTACATGCCCCAAACTTGGTCTGGTCTGCTCATCAGAGTCCCCTCTACGGGCATGCTTTGGATTTGATTTTTTTAAAAATTGACCATATTTGCCTTCCCTTTTTGTCCGGCCCATAACTCTGCCTAGAAAGGCCCTACATGCCCCAAACTTGGTCTGGTCTGCTCATCAGAGTCCCCTCTACGGGCGTGTTTTGGATTGGATTTTGATATTTTTAACCATATTTGTCTTCCCTTTTTGTCCGGCCCATAACTCTGCCTAGAAAGGCCCTACATGCCCCAAACTTGGTCTGGTCTGCTCATCAGAGTCCCCTCTACGGGCGTGTTTTGGATTGGATTTTGATATTTTTTACCATATTTGCCTTCCCTTTTTGTCCGGCCCATAACTCTGCCTAGAAAGGCCCTACATGCCCCAAACTTGGTCTGGTCTGCTCATCAGAGTCCCCTCTACGGGCGTGTTTTGGATTGGATTTGATTTTTTAAATTGACCATATTTGTCTTCCCTTTTTGTCCGGCCCATAACTCTGCCTAGAAAGGCCCTACATGCCCCAAACTTGGTCTGGTCTGCTCATCAGAGTCCCCTCTACGGGCGTGTTTTGGATTGGATTTTGATATTTTTTACCATATTTGCCTTCCCTTTTTGTCCGGCCCATAACTCTGCCTAGAAAGGCCCTACATGCCCCAAACTTGGTCTGGTCTGCTCATCAGAGTCCCCTCTACGGGCATGTTTTGGATTTGATTTAAAAGAAATTGACCATATTTGCCTTACCTTTTTGTCCGGCCCATAACTCTGCCTAGAAAGGCCCTACATGCCCCAAACTTGGTCTGGTCTGCTCATCAGAGTCCCCTCTACGGGCGTGTTTTGGATTGGATTTTGATATTTTTAACCATATTTGTCTTCCCTTTTTGTCCGGCCCATAACTCTGCCTAGAAAGGCCCTACATGCCCCAAACTTGGTCTGGTCTGCTCATCAGAGTCCCCTCTACGGGCATGCTTTGGATTTGATTTTTTTAAAAATTGACCATATTTGCCTTCCCTTTTTGTCCGGCCCATAACTCTGCCTAGAAAGGCCCTACATGCCCCAAACTTGGTCTGGTCTGCTCATCAGAGTCCCCTCTACGGGCGTGTTTTGGATTGGATTTTGATATTTTTAACCATATTTGTCTTCCCTTTTTGTCCGGCCCATAACTCTGCCTAGAAAGGCCCTACATGCCCCAAACTTGGTCTGGTCTGCTCATCAGAGTCCCCTCTACGGGCGTGTTTTGGATTGGATTTTGATATTTTTTACCATATTTGCCTTCCCTTTTTGTCCGGCCCATAACTCTGCCTAGAAAGGCCCTACATGCCCCAAACTTGGTCTGGTCTGCTCATCAGAGTCCCCTCTACGGGCGTGTTTTGGATTGGATTTGATTTTTTAAATTGACCATATTTGTCTTCCCTTTTTGTCCGGCCCATAACTCTGCCTAGAAAGGCCCTACATGCCCCAAACTTGGTCTGGTCTGCTCATCAGAGTCCCCTCTACGGGCGTGTTTTGGATTGGATTTTGATATTTTTTACCATATTTGCCTTCCCTTTTTGTCCGGCCCATAACTCTGCCTAGAAAGGCCCTACATGCCCCAAACTTGGTCTGGTCTGCTCATCAGAGTCCCCTCTACGGGCATGTTTTGGATTTGATTTAAAAGAAATTGACCATATTTGCCTTACCTTTTTGTCCGGCCCATAACTCTGCCTAGAAAGGCCCTACATGCCCCAAACTTGGTCTGGTCTGCTCATCAGAGTCCCCTCTACGGGCGTGTTTTGGATTGGATTTTGATATTTTTAACCATATTTGTCTTCCCTTTTTGTCCGGCCCATAACTCTGCCTAGAAAGGCCCTACATGCCCCAAACTTGGTCTGGTCTGCTCATCAGAGTCCCCTCTACGGGCATGTTTTGGATTTGATTTTTTTTAAATTGACCATATTTGCCTTCCCTTTTTGTCCGGCCCATAACTCTGCCTAGAAAGGCCCTACATGCCCCAAACTTGGTCTGGTCTGCTCATCAGAGTCCCATCTACGGGCGTGTTTTGGATTGGATTTTGAGATTTTTGGCCATATTTGTCTTCCCTTTTTGTCCGGCCCATAACTCTGCCTAGAAAGGCCCTACATGCCCCAAACTTGGTCTGGTCTGCTCATCAGAGTCCCCTCTACGGGCGTGTTTTGGATTGGATTTTGAGATTTTTGGCCATATTTGTCTTCCCTTTTTGTCCGGCCCATAACTCTGCCTAGAAAGGCCCTACATGCCCCAAACTTGGTCTGGTCTGCTCATCAGAGTCCCCTCTACGGGCATGTTTTGGATTTGATTTAAAAGAAATTGACCATATTTGCCTTACCTTTTTGTCCGGCCCATAACTCTGCCTAGAAAGGCCCTACATGCCCCAAACTTGGTCTGGTCTGCTCATCAGAGTCCCCTCTACGGGCGTGTTTTGGATTGGATTTTGATATTTTTAACCATATTTGCCTTACCTTTTTGTCCGGCCCATAACTCTGCCTAGAAAGGCCCTACATGCCCCAAACTTGGTCTGGTCTGCTCATCAGAGTCCCCTCTACGGGCGTGTTTTGGATTGGATTTTGATATTTTTTTACCATATTTGCCTTCCCTTTTTGTCCGGCCCATAACTCTGCCTAGAAAGGCCCTACATGCCCCAAACTTGGTCTGGTCTGCTCATCAGAGTCCCCTCTACGGGCATGCTTTGGATTTGATTTTTAAAAAAATTGACCATATTTGCCTTCCCTTTTTGTCCGGCCCATAACTCTGCCTAGAAAGGCCCTACATGCCCCAAACTTGGTCTGGTCTGCTCATCAGAGTCCCCTCTACGGGCGTGTTTTGGATTGGATTTGTTTTTTAAATTGACCATATTTGTCTTCCCTTTTTGTCCGGCCCATAACTCTGCCTAGAAAGGCCCTACATGCCCCAAACTTGGTCTGGTCTGCTCATCAGAGTCCCCTCTACGGGCGTGTTTTGGATTGGATTTTGATATTTTTAACCATATTTGTCTTCCCTTTTTGTCCGGCCCATAACTCTGCCTAGAAAGGCCCTACATGCCCCAAACTTGGTCTGGTCTGCTCATCAGAGTCCCCTCTACGGGCGTGTTTTGGATTGGATTTTGATATTTTTTACCATATTTGCCTTCCCTTTTTGTCCGGCCCATAACTCTGCCTAGAAAGGCCCTACATGCCCCAAACTTGGTCTGGTCTGCTCATCAGAGTCCCCTCTACGGGCATGCTTTGGATTTGATTTTTTTAAAAATTGACCATATTTGCCTTCCCTTTTTGTCCGGCCCATAACTCTGCCTAGAAAGGCCCTACATGCCCCAAACTTGGTCTGGTCTGCTCATCAGAGTCCCCTCTACGGGCGTGTTTTGGATTGGATTTTGATATTTTTAACCATATTTGTCTTCCCTTTTTGTCCGGCCCATAACTCTGCCTAGAAAGGCCCTACATGCCCCAAACTTGGTCTGGTCTGCTCATCAGAGTCCCCTCTACGGGCGTGTTTTGGATTGGATTTTGATATTTTTTACCATATTTGCCTTCCCTTTTTGTCCGGCCCATAACTCTGCCTAGAAAGGCCCTACATGCCCCAAACTTGGTCTGGTCTGCTCATCAGAGTCCCCTCTACGGGCGTGTTTTGGATTGGATTTGATTTTTTAAATTGACCATATTTGTCTTCCCTTTTTGTCCGGCCCATAACTCTGCCTAGAAAGGCCCTACATGCCCCAAACTTGGTCTGGTCTGCTCATCAGAGTCCCCTCTACGGGCATGTTTTGGATTTGTTTTTTAAATTGACCATATTTGTCTTCCCTTTTTGTCCGGCCCATAACTCTGCCTAGAAAGGCCCTATATGCCCCAAACTTGGTCTGGTCTGCTCATCAGAGTCCCCTCTACGGGCGTGTTTTGGATTGGATTTTGATATTTTTAACCATATTTGTCTTCCCTTTTTGTCCGGCCCATAACTCTGCCTAGAAAGGCCCTACATGCCCCAAACTTGGTCTGGTCTGCTCATCAGAGTCCCCTCTACGGGCGTGTTTTGGATTGGATTTTGATATTTTTTACCATATTTGCCTTCCCTTTTTGTCCGGCCCATAACTCTGCCTAGAAAGGCCCTACATGCCCCAAACTTGGTCTGGTCTGCTCATCAGAGTCCCCTCTACGGGCGTGTTTTGGATTGGATTTTGATATTTTTTTACCATATTTGCCTTCCCTTTTTGTCCGGCCCATAACTCTGCCTAGAAAGGCCCTACATGCCCCAAACTTGGTCTGGTCTGCTCATCAGAGTCCCCTCTACGGGCATGCTTTGGATTTGATTTTTAAAAAAATTGACCATATTTGCCTTCCCTTTTTGTCCGGCCCATAACTCTGCCTAGAAAGGCCCTACATGCCCCAAACTTGGTCTGGTCTGCTCATCAGAGTCCCCTCTACGGGCGTGTTTTGGATTGGATTTGTTTTTTAAATTGACCATATTTGTCTTCCCTTTTTGTCCGGCCCATAACTCTGCCTAGAAAGGCCCTATATGCCCCAAACTTGGTCTGGTCTGCTCATCAGAGTCCCCTCTACGGGCGTGTTTTGGATTGGATTTTGATATTTTTAACCATATTTGTCTTCCCTTTTTGTCCGGCCCATAACTCTGCCTAGAAAGGCCCTACATGCCCCAAACTTGGTCTGGTCTGCTCATCAGAGTCCCCTCTACGGGCGTGTTTTGGATTGGATTTTGATATTTTTTACCATATTTGCCTTCCCTTTTTGTCCGGCCCATAACTCTGCCTAGAAAGGCCCTACATGCCCCAAACTTGGTCTGGTCTGCTCATCAGAGTCCCCTCTACGGGCGTGTTTTGGATTGGATTTTGATATTTTTTTACCATATTTGCCTTCCCTTTTTGTCCGGCCCATAACTCTGCCTAGAAAGGCCCTACATGCCCCAAACTTGGTCTGGTCTGCTCATCAGAGTCCCCTCTACGGGCATGCTTTGGATTTGATTTTTAAAAAAATTGACCATATTTGCCTTCCCTTTTTGTCCGGCCCATAACTCTGCCTAGAAAGGCCCTACATGCCCCAAACTTGGTCTGGTCTGCTCATCAGAGTCCCCTCTACGGGCGTGTTTTGGATTGGATTTTGATATTTTTAACCATATTTGTCTTCCCTTTTTGTCCGGCCCATAACTCTGCCTAGAAAGGCCCTACATGCCCCAAACTTGGTCTGGTCTGCTCATCAGAGTCCCCTCTACGGGCGTGTTTTGGATTGGATTTTGATATTTTTTACCATATTTGCCTTCCCTTTTTGTCCGGCCCATAACTCTGCCTAGAAAGGCCCTACATGCCCCAAACTTGGTCTGGTCTGCTCATCAGAGTCCCCTCTACGGGCATGCTTTGGATTTGATTTTTTTTAAAATTGACCATATTTGCCTTCCCTTTTTGTCCGGCCCATAACTCTGCCTAGAAAGGCCCTACATGCCCCAAACTTGGTCTGGTCTGCTCATCAGAGTCCCCTCTACGGGCGTGTTTTGGATTGGATTTTGATATTTTTAACCATATTTGTCTTCCCTTTTTGTCCGGCCCATAACTCTGCCTAGAAAGGCCCTACATGCCCCAAACTTGGTCTGGTCTGCTCATCAGAGTCCCCTCTACGGGCGTGTTTTGGATTGGATTTTGATATTTTTTACCATATTTGCCTTCCCTTTTTGTCCGGCCCATAACTCTGCCTAGAAAGGCCCTACATGCCCCAAACTTGGTCTGGTCTGCTCATCAGAGTCCCCTCTACGGGCATGTTTTGGATTTGATTTTTTTTTAAATTGACCATATTTGCCTTCCCTTTTTGTCCGGCCCATAACTCTGCCTAGAAAGGCCCTACATGCCCCAAACTTGGTCTGGTCTGCTCATCAGAGTCCCCTCTACGGGCGTGTTTTGGATTGGATTTTGAGATTTTTGGCCATATTTGTCTTCCCTTTTTGTCCGGCCCATAACTCTGCCTAGAAAGGCCCTACATGCCCCAAACTTGGTCTGGTCTGCTCATCAGAGTCCCCTCTACGGGCATGTTTTGGATTTGATTTAAAAGAAATTGACCATATTTGCCTTACCTTTTTGTCCGGCCCATAACTCTGCCTAGAAAGGCCCTACATGCCCCAAACTTGGTCTGGTCTGCTCATCAGAGTCCCCTCTACGGGCGTGTTTTGGATTGGATTTTGATATTTTTTTACCATATTTGCCTTCCCTTTTTGTCCGGCCCATAACTCTGCCTAGAAAGGCCCTACATGCCCCAAACTTGGTCTGGTCTGCTCATCAGAGTCCCCTCTACGGGCATGCTTTGGATTTGATTTTTAAAAAAATTGACCATATTTGCCTTCCCTTTTTGTCCGGCCCATAACTCTGCCTAGAAAGGCCCTACATGCCCCAAACTTGGTCTGGTCTGCTCATCAGAGTCCCCTCTACGGGCGTGTTTTGGATTGGATTTGTTTTTTAAATTGACCATATTTGTCTTCCCTTTTTGTCCGGCCCATAACTCTGCCTAGAAAGGCCCTATATGCCCCAAACTTGGTCTGGTCTGCTCATCAGAGTCCCCTCTACGGGCGTGTTTTGGATTGGATTTTGATATTTTTAACCATATTTGTCTTCCCTTTTTGTCCGGCCCATAACTCTGCCTAGAAAGGCCCTACATGCCCCAAACTTGGTCTGGTCTGCTCATCAGAGTCCCCTCTACGGGCGTGTTTTGGATTGGATTTTGATATTTTTTACCATATTTGCCTTCCCTTTTTGTCCGGCCCATAACTCTGCCTAGAAAGGCCCTACATGCCCCAAACTTGGTCTGGTCTGCTCATCAGAGTCCCCTCTACGGGCGTGTTTTGGATTGGATTTTGATATTTTTAACCATATTTGTCTTCCCTTTTTGTCCGGCCCATAACTCTGCCTAGAAAGGCCCTACATGCCCCAAACTTGGTCTGGTCTGCTCATCAGAGTCCCCTCTACGGGCGTGTTTTGGATTGGATTTTGATATTTTTTACCATATTTGCCTTCCCTTTTTGTCCGGCCCATAACTCTGCCTAGAAAGGCCCTACATGCCCCAAACTTGGTCTGGTCTGCTCATCAGAGTCCCCTCTACGGGCGTGTTTTGGATTGGATTTGATTTTTTAAATTGACCATATTTGTCTTCCCTTTTTGTCCGGCCCATAACTCTGCCTAGAAAGGCCCTACATGCCCCAAACTTGGTCTGGTCTGCTCATCAGAGTCCCCTCTACGGGCATGTTTTGGATTTGATTTAAAAGAAATTGACCATATTTGCCTTACCTTTTTGTCCGGCCCATAACTCTGCCTAGAAAGGCCCTACATGCCCCAAACTTGGTCTGGTCTGCTCATCAGAGTCCCCTCTACGGGCGTGTTTTGGATTGGATTTTGATATTTTTAACCATATTTGTCTTCCCTTTTTGTCCGGCCCATAACTCTGCCTAGAAAGGCCCTACATGCCCCAAACTTGGTCTGGTCTGCTCATCAGAGTCCCCTCTACGGGCGTGTTTTGGATTGGATTTTGATATTTTTTACCATATTTGCCTTCCCTTTTTGTCCGGCCCATAACTCTGCCTAGAAAGGCCCTACATGCCCCAAACTTGGTCTGGTCTGCTCATCAGAGTCCCCTCTACGGGCATGTTTTGGATTTGATTTTTTTTTAAATTGACCATATTTGCCTTCCCTTTTTGTCCGGCCCATAACTCTGCCTAGAAAGGCCCTACATGCCCCAAACTTGGTCTGGTCTGCTCATCAGAGTCCCATCTACGGGCGTGTTTTGGATTGGATTTTGAGATTTTTGGCCATATTTGTCTTCCCTTTTTGTCCGGCCCATAACTCTGCCTAGAAAGGCCCTACATGCCCCAAACTTGGTCAGGTCTGCTCATCAGAGTCCCCTCTACGGGCGTGTTTTGGATTGGATTTTGAGATTTTTGGCCATATTTGTCTTCCCTTTTTGTCCGGCCCATAACTCTGCCTAGAAAGGCCCTACATGCCCCAAACTTGGTCTGGTCTGCTCATCAGAGTCCCCTCTACGGGCGTGTTTTGGATTGGATTTTTTTTTTTTATTGACCATATTTGACTTCCCTTTTTGTCCGGCCCATAACTCTGCCTAGAAAGGCCCTACATGCCCCAAACTTGGTCGGGTCTGCTCATCAGAGTCCCATCTACGGGCGTGTTTTGGATTGGATTTTGAGATTTTTGGCCATATTTGTCTTCCCTTTTTGTCCGGCCCATAACTCTGCCTAGAAAGGCCCTACATGCCCCAAACTTGGTCTGGTCTGCTCATCAGAGTCCCCTCTACGGGCGTGTTTTGGATTGTATTTTAAGATTTTTGACCATATTTATCTTCCCTTTTTGTCTGGCCCATAACTCTGCCTAGAAAGGCCCTACATGCCCCAAACTTGGTCAGGTCTGCTCATCAGAGTCCCCTCTACGGGCGTGTTTTGGATTGGATTTTAAGATTTTTGATCATATTTGTCTTCCCTTTTTGTCTGGCCCATAACTCTGCCTAGAAAGGCCCTACATGCCCCAAACTTGGTCTGGTCTGCTCATCAGAGTCCCCTCTACGGGCGTGTTTTGGATTGGATTTTAAGATTTTTGACCATATTTGTCTTCCCTTTTTGTCTGGCCCATAACTCTGCCTAGAAAGGCCCTACATGCCCCAAACTTGGTCTGATCTGCTCATCAGGGTCCCCTCTACGGGCGTGTTTTGGATTGGATTTTTTTTTTTTTATGACTATATTTGTCTTCCCTTTTTGTCCGGCCCATAACTCTGCCTAGAAAGGCCCTACATGCCCCAAACTTGGTCTGGTCTGCTCATCAGAGTCCCCTTTACAGGTATGTTTTGGATTGGATTTTAAGATTTTTGACCATATTTGTCTTCCCTTTTTGTCCGGCCCATAACTCTGCCTAGAAAGGCCCTACATGCCCCAAACTTGGTCTGGTCTGCTCATCAGAGTCCCCTTTACAGGTATGTTTTGGATTGGATTTTAAGATTTTTGACCATATTTGTCTTCCCTTTTTGTCCGGCCCATAACTCTGCCTAGAAAGGCCCTACATGCCCCAAACTTGGTCTGGTCTGCTCATCAGAGTCCCCTTTACAGGTATGTTTTGGATTGGATTTTAAGATTTTTGACCATATTTGTCTTCCTTTTTGTCTGGCCCATAACTCTGCCTAGAAAGGCCCTACATGGCCCAAACTTGGTCTGGTCTGCTCATCAGAGATCCCTCTACGGGCATGTTTTGGATTGGATTATAAGATTTTTGACCATATTTGTCTTCCCTTTTTGTCTGGCCCATAACTCTGCCTAGAAAGGCCCTACATGCCCCAAACTTGGTCTGGTCTGCTCATCAGAGTCCCCTCTACGGGCGTGTTTTGGATTGGATTTTTTTTTTTAAATGACCACATTTGTCTTCCCTTTTTGTCCGGCCCATAACTCTGCCTAGAAAGGCCCTACATGCCCCAAACTTGGTCTGGTCTGCTCATCAGAGTCCCCTCTACGGGCGTGTTTTGGATTGGATTTTAAGATTTTTGACCATATTTGTCTTCCCTTTTTGTCTGGCCCATAACTCTGCCTAGAAAGGCCCTACATGCCCCAAACTTGGTCTGGTCTGCTCATCAGAGTCCCCTCTACGGGCGTGTTTTGGATTGGATTTTTTTTTTTAAATGACCATATTTGTCTTCCCTTTTTGTCCGGCCCATAACTCTGCCTAGAAAGGCCCTACATGCCCCAAACTTGGTCTGGTCTGCTCATCAGAGTCCCCTCTACGGGCGTGTTTTGGATTGTATTTTAAGATTTTTGACCATATTTATCTTCCCTTTTTGTCTGGCCCATAACTCTGCCTAGAAAGGCCCTACATGCCCCAAACTTGGTCAGGTCTGCTCATCAGAGTCCCCTCTACGGGCGTGTTTTGGATTGGATTTTAAGATTTTTGATCATATTTGTCTTCCCTTTTTGTCTGGCCCATAACTCTGCCTAGAAAGGCCCTACATGCCCCAAACTTGGTCTGGTCTGCTCATCAGAGTCCCCTCTACGGGCGTGTTTTGGATTGGATTTTAAGATTTTTGACCATATTTGTCTTCCCTTTTTGTCTGGCCCATAAATCTGCCTAGAAAGGCCCTACATGCCCCAAACTTGGTCTGATCTGCTCATCAGGGTCCCCTCTACGGGCGTGTTTTGGATTGGATTTTTTTTTTTTTATGACTATATTTGTCTTCCCTTTTTGTCCGGCCCATAACTCTGCCTAGAAAGGCCCTACATGCCCCAAACTTGGTCTGGTCTGCTCATCAGAGTCCCCTTTACAGGTATGTTTTGGATTGGATTTTAAGATTTTTGACCATATTTGTCTTCCCTTTTTGTCCGGCCCATAACTCTGCCTAGAAAGGCCCTACATGCCCCAAACTTGGTCTGGTCTGCTCATCAGAGTCCCCTTTACAGGTATGTTTTGGATTGGATTTTAAGATTTTTGACCATATTTGTCTTCCCTTTTTGTCCGGCCCATAACTCTGCCTAGAAAGGCCCTACATGCCCCAAACTTGGTCTGGTCTGCTCATCAGAGTCCCCTTTACAGGTATGTTTTGGATTGGATTTTAAGATTTTTGACCATATTTGTCTTCCTTTTTGTCTGGCCCATAACTCTGCCTAGAAAGGCCCTACATGGCCCAAACTTGGTCTGGTCTGCTCATCAGAGATCCCTCTACGGGCATGTTTTGGATTGGATTTTAAGATTTTTGACCATATTTGTCTTCCCTTTTTGTCCGGCCCATAACTCTGCCTAGAAAGGCCCTACATGCCCCAAACTTGGTCTGGTCTGCTCATCAGAGTTCCCTCTACAGGTATGTTTTGGATTGGATTTTAAGATTTTTGACCATATTTGTCTTCCCTTTTTGTCTGGCCCATAACTCTGCCTAGAAAGGCCCTACATGCCCCAAACTTGGTCTGGTCTGCTCATCAGAGTCCCCTCTACGGGCGTGTTTTGGATTGGATTTTGATATTTTTTACCATATTTGCCTTCCCTTTTTGTCCGGCCCATAACTCTGCCTAGAAAGGCCCTACATGCCCCAAACTTGGTCTGGTCTGCTCATCAGAGTCCCCTCTACGGGCATGCTTTGGATTTGATTTTTTTAAAAATTGACCATATTTGCCTTCCCTTTTTGTCCGGCCCATAACTCTGCCTAGAAAGGCCCTACATGCCCCAAACTTGGTCTGGTCTGCTCATCAGAGTCCCCTCTATGGGCATGTTTTGGATTTGATTTTTTTTTAAATTGACCATATTTGCCTTCCCTTTTTGTCCGGCCCATAACTCTGCCTAGAAAGGCCCTACATGCCCCAAACTTGGTCTGGTCTGCTCATCAGAGTCCCATCTACGGGCGTGTTTTGGATTGGATTTTGAGATTTTTGGCCATATTTGTCTTCCCTTTTTGTCCGGCCCATAACTCTGCCTAGAAAGGCCCTACATGCCCCAAACTTGGTCAGGTCTGCTCATCAGAGTCCCCTCTACGGGCGTGTTTTGGATTGGATTTTGAGATTTTTGGCCATATTTGTCTTCCCTTTTTGTCCGGCCCATAACTCTGCCTAGAAAGGCCCTACATGCCCCAAACTTGGTCTGGTCTGCTCATCAGAGTCCCCTCTACGGGCGTGTTTTGGATTGGATTTTTTTTTTTTATTGACCATATTTGACTTCCCTTTTTGTCCGGCCCATAACTCTGCCTAGAAAGGCCCTACATGCCCCAAACTTGGTCGGGTCTGCTCATCAGAGTCCCATCTACGGGCGTGTTTTGGATTGGATTTTGAGATTTTTGGCCATATTTGTCTTCCCTTTTTGTCCGGCCCATAACTCTGCCTAGAAAGGCCCTACATGCCCCAAACTTGGTCTGGTCTGCTCATCAGAGTCCCCTCTACGGGCGTGTTTTGGATTGTATTTTAAGATTTTTGACCATATTTATCTTCCCTTTTTGTCTGGCCCATAACTCTGCCTAGAAAGGCCCTACATGCCCCAAACTTGGTCAGGTCTGCTCATCAGAGTCCCCTCTACGGGCGTGTTTTGGATTGGATTTTAAGATTTTTGATCATATTTGTCTTCCCTTTTTGTCTGGCCCATAACTCTGCCTAGAAAGGCCCTACATGCCCCAAACTTGGTCTGGTCTGCTCATCAGAGTCCCCTCTACGGGCGTGTTTTGGATTGGATTTTAAGATTTTTGACCATATTTGTCTTCCCTTTTTGTCTGGCCCATAAATCTGCCTAGAAAGGCCCTACATGCCCCAAACTTGGTCTGATCTGCTCATCAGGGTCCCCTCTACGGGCGTGTTTTGGATTGGATTTTTTTTTTTTTATGACTATATTTGTCTTCCCTTTTTGTCCGGCCCATAACTCTGCCTAGAAAGGCCCTACATGCCCCAAACTTGGTCTGGTCTGCTCATCAGAGTCCCCTTTACAGGTATGTTTTGGATTGGATTTTAAGATTTTTGACCATATTTGTCTTCCCTTTTTGTCCGGCCCATAACTCTGCCTAGAAAGGCCCTACATGCCCCAAACTTGGTCTGGTCTGCTCATCAGAGTCCCCTTTACAGGTATGTTTTGGATTGGATTTTAAGATTTTTGACCATATTTGTCTTCCCTTTTTGTCCGGCCCATAACTCTGCCTAGAAAGGCCCTACATGCCCCAAACTTGGTCTGGTCTGCTCATCAGAGTCCCCTTTACAGGTATGTTTTGGATTGGATTTTAAGATTTTTGACCATATTTGTCTTCCTTTTTGTCTGGCCCATAACTCTGCCTAGAAAGGCCCTACATGGCCCAAACTTGGTCTGGTCTGCTCATCAGAGATCCCTCTACGGGCATGTTTTGGATTGGATTATAAGATTTTTGACCATATTTGTCTTCCCTTTTTGTCTGGCCCATAACTCTGCCTAGAAAGGCCCTACATGCCCCAAACTTGGTCTGGTCTGCTCATCAGAGTCCCCTCTACGGGCGTGTTTTGGATTGGATTTTTTTTTTTAAATGACCACATTTGTCTTCCCTTTTTGTCCGGCCCATAACTCTGCCTAGAAAGGCCCTACATGCCCCAAACTTGGTCTGGTCTGCTCATCAGAGTCCCCTCTACGGGCGTGTTTTGGATTGGATTTTAAGATTTTTGACCATATTTGTCTTCCCTTTTTGTCTGGCCCATAACTCTGCCTAGAAAGGCCCTACATGCCCCAAACTTGGTCTGGTCTGCTCATCAGAGTCCCCTCTACGGGCGTGTTTTGGATTGGATTTTTTTTTTTAAATGACCATATTTGTCTTCCCTTTTTGTCCGGCCCATAACTCTGCCTAGAAAGGCCCTACATGCCCCAAACTTGGTCTGGTCTGCTCATCAGAGTCCCCTCTACGGGCGTGTTTTGGATTGTATTTTAAGATTTTTGACCATATTTATCTTCCCTTTTTGTCTGGCCCATAACTCTGCCTAGAAAGGCCCTACATGCCCCAAACTTGGTCAGGTCTGCTCATCAGAGTCCCCTCTACGGGCGTGTTTTGGATTGGATTTTAAGATTTTTGATCATATTTGTCTTCCCTTTTTGTCTGGCCCATAACTCTGCCTAGAAAGGCCCTACATGCCCCAAACTTGGTCTGGTCTGCTCATCAGAGTCCCCTCTACGGGCGTGTTTTGGATTGGATTTTAAGATTTTTGACCATATTTGTCTTCCCTTTTTGTCTGGCCCATAAATCTGCCTAGAAAGGCCCTACATGCCCCAAACTTGGTCTGATCTGCTCATCAGGGTCCCCTCTACGGGCGTGTTTTGGATTGGATTTTTTTTTTTTTATGACTATATTTGTCTTCCCTTTTTGTCCGGCCCATAACTCTGCCTAGAAAGGCCCTACATGCCCCAAACTTGGTCTGGTCTGCTCATCAGAGTCCCCTTTACAGGTATGTTTTGGATTGGATTTTAAGATTTTTGACCATATTTGTCTTCCCTTTTTGTCCGGCCCATAACTCTGCCTAGAAAGGCCCTACATGCCCCAAACTTGGTCTGGTCTGCTCATCAGAGTCCCCTTTACAGGTATGTTTTGGATTGGATTTTAAGATTTTTGACCATATTTGTCTTCCCTTTTTGTCCGGCCCATAACTCTGCCTAGAAAGGCCCTACATGCCCCAAACTTGGTCTGGTCTGCTCATCAGAGTCCCCTTTACAGGTATGTTTTGGATTGGATTTTAAGATTTTTGACCATATTTGTCTTCCTTTTTGTCTGGCCCATAACTCTGCCTAGAAAGGCCCTACATGGCCCAAACTTGGTCTGGTCTGCTCATCAGAGATCCCTCTACGGGCATGTTTTGGATTGGATTTTAAGATTTTTGACCATATTTGTCTTCCCTTTTTGTCCGGCCCATAACTCTGCCTAGAAAGGCCCTACATGCCCCAAACTTGGTCTGGTCTGCTCATCAGAGTTCCCTCTACAGGTATGTTTTGGATTGGATTTTAAGATTTTTGACCATATTTGTCTTCCCTTTTTGTCTGGCCCATAACTCTGCCTAGAAAGGCCCTACATGCCCCAAACTTGGTCTGGTCTGCTCATCAGAGTCCCCTCTACGGGCGTGTTTTGGATTGGATTTTGATATTTTTTACCATATTTGCCTTCCCTTTTTGTCCGGCCCATAACTCTGCCTAGAAAGGCCCTACATGCCCCAAACTTGGTCTGGTCTGCTCATCAGAGTCCCCTCTACGGGCATGCTTTGGATTTGATTTTTTTTAAAATTGACCATATTTGCCTTCCCTTTTTGTCCGGCCCATAACTCTGCCTAGAAAGGCCCTACATGCCCCAAACTTGGTCTGGTCTGCTCATCAGAGTCCCCTCTACGGGCGTGTTTTGGATTGGATTTTGATATTTTTAACCATATTTGTCTTCCCTTTTTGTCCGGCCCATAACTCTGCCTAGAAAGGCCCTACATGCCCCAAACTTGGTCTGGTCTGCTCATCAGAGTCCCCTCTACGGGCGTGTTTTGGATTGGATTTTGATATTTTTTACCATATTTGCCTTCCCTTTTTGTCCGGCCCATAACTCTGCCTAGAAAGGCCCTACATGCCCCAAACTTGGTCTGGTCTGCTCATCAGAGTCCCCTCTACGGGCGTGTTTTGGATTGGATTTGATTTTTTAAATTGACCATATTTGTCTTCCCTTTTTGTCCGGCCCATAACTCTGCCTAGAAAGGCCCTACATGCCCCAAACTTGGTCTGGTCTGCTCATCAGAGTCCCCTCTACGGGCGTGTTTTGGATTGGATTTTGATATTTTTTACCATATTTGCCTTCCCTTTTTGTCCGGCCCATAACTCTGCCTAGAAAGGCCCTACATGCCCCAAACTTGGTCTGGTCTGCTCATCAGAGTCCCCTCTACGGGCATGTTTTGGATTTGATTTAAAAGAAATTGACCATATTTGCCTTACCTTTTTGTCCGGCCCATAACTCTGCCTAGAAAGGCCCTACATGCCCCAAACTTGGTCTGGTCTGCTCATCAGAGTCCCCTCTACGGGCGTGTTTTGGATTGGATTTTGATATTTTTAACCATATTTGTCTTCCCTTTTTGTCCGGCCCATAACTCTGCCTAGAAAGGCCCTACATGCCCCAAACTTGGTCTGGTCTGCTCATCAGAGTCCCCTCTACGGGCGTGTTTTGGATTGGATTTTGATATTTTTTACCATATTTGCCTTCCCTTTTTGTCCGGCCCATAACTCTGCCTAGAAAGGCCCTACATGCCCCAAACTTGGTCTGGTCTGCTCATCAGAGTCCCCTCTACGGGCATGTTTTGGATTTGATTTTTTTTTAAATTGACCATATTTGCCTTCCCTTTTTGTCCGGCCCATAACTCTGCCTAGAAAGGCCCTACATGCCCCAAACTTGGTCTGGTCTGCTCATCAGAGTCCCATCTACGGGCGTGTTTTGGATTGGATTTTGAGATTTTTGGCCATATTTGTCTTCCCTTTTTGTCCGGCCCATAACTCTGCCTAGAAAGGCCCTACATGCCCCAAACTTGGTCTGGTCTGCTCATCAGAGTCCCCTCTACGGGCGTGTTTTGGATTGGATTTTGAGATTTTTGGCCATATTTGTCTTCCCTTTTTGTCCGGCCCATAACTCTGCCTAGAAAGGCCCTACATGCCCCAAACTTGGTCTGGTCTGCTCATCAGAGTCCCCTCTACGGGCATGTTTTGGATTTGATTTAAAAGAAATTGACCATATTTGCCTTACCTTTTTGTCCGGCCCATAACTCTGCCTAGAAAGGCCCTACATGCCCCAAACTTGGTCTGGTCTGCTCATCAGAGTCCCCTCTACGGGCGTGTTTTGGATTGGATTTTGATATTTTTAACCATATTTGTCTTCCCTTTTTGTCCGGCCCATAACTCTGCCTAGAAAGGCCCTACATGCCCCAAACTTGGTCTGGTCTGCTCATCAGAGTCCCCTCTACGGGCGTGTTTTGGATTGGATTTTGATATTTTTTTACCATATTTGCCTTCCCTTTTTGTCCGGCCCATAACTCTGCCTAGAAAGGCCCTACATGCCCCAAACTTGGTCTGGTCTGCTCATCAGAGTCCCCTCTACGGGCATGCTTTGGATTTGATTTTTAAAAAAATTGACCATATTTGCCTTCCCTTTTTGTCCGGCCCATAACTCTGCCTAGAAAGGCCCTACATGCCCCAAACTTGGTCTGGTCTGCTCATCAGAGTCCCCTCTACGGGCGTGTTTTGGATTGGATTTGTTTTTTAAATTGACCATATTTGTCTTCCCTTTTTGTCCGGCCCATAACTCTGCCTAGAAAGGCCCTACATGCCCCAAACTTGGTCTGGTCTGCTCATCAGAGTCCCCTCTACGGGCGTGTTTTGGATTGGATTTTGATATTTTTAACCATATTTGTCTTCCCTTTTTGTCCGGCCCATAACTCTGCCTAGAAAGGCCCTACATGCCCCAAACTTGGTCTGGTCTGCTCATCAGAGTCCCCTCTACGGGCGTGTTTTGGATTGGATTTTGATATTTTTTACCATATTTGCCTTCCCTTTTTGTCCGGCCCATAACTCTGCCTAGAAAGGCCCTACATGCCCCAAACTTGGTCTGGTCTGCTCATCAGAGTCCCCTCTACGGGCATGCTTTGGATTTGATTTTTTTAAAAATTGACCATATTTGCCTTCCCTTTTTGTCCGGCCCATAACTCTGCCTAGAAAGGCCCTACATGCCCCAAACTTGGTCTGGTCTGCTCATCAGAGTCCCCTCTACGGGCGTGTTTTGGATTGGATTTTGATATTTTTAACCATATTTGTCTTCCCTTTTTGTCCGGCCCATAACTCTGCCTAGAAAGGCCCTACATGCCCCAAACTTGGTCTGGTCTGCTCATCAGAGTCCCCTCTACGGGCGTGTTTTGGATTGGATTTTGATATTTTTTACCATATTTGCCTTCCCTTTTTGTCCGGCCCATAACTCTGCCTAGAAAGGCCCTACATGCCCCAAACTTGGTCTGGTCTGCTCATCAGAGTCCCCTCTACGGGCGTGTTTTGGATTGGATTTGATTTTTTAAATTGACCATATTTGTCTTCCCTTTTTGTCCGGCCCATAACTCTGCCTAGAAAGGCCCTACATGCCCCAAACTTGGTCTGGTCTGCTCATCAGAGTCCCCTCTACGGGCATGTTTTGGATTTGTTTTTTAAATTGACCATATTTGTCTTCCCTTTTTGTCCGGCCCATAACTCTGCCTAGAAAGGCCCTATATGCCCCAAACTTGGTCTGGTCTGCTCATCAGAGTCCCCTCTACGGGCGTGTTTTGGATTGGATTTTGATATTTTTAACCATATTTGTCTTCCCTTTTTGTCCGGCCCATAACTCTGCCTAGAAAGGCCCTACATGCCCCAAACTTGGTCTGGTCTGCTCATCAGAGTCCCCTCTACGGGCGTGTTTTGGATTGGATTTTGATATTTTTTACCATATTTGCCTTCCCTTTTTGTCCGGCCCATAACTCTGCCTAGAAAGGCCCTACATGCCCCAAACTTGGTCTGGTCTGCTCATCAGAGTCCCCTCTACGGGCGTGTTTTGGATTGGATTTTGATATTTTTTTACCATATTTGCCTTCCCTTTTTGTCCGGCCCATAACTCTGCCTAGAAAGGCCCTACATGCCCCAAACTTGGTCTGGTCTGCTCATCAG
>NW_026911579.1:0-2000 GCF_963692335.1 Osmerus eperlanus | reverse complement strand
GGAGGAGGAGGAGGAGGAGAGAGAGAGAGAGAGAGGGACAGAGGAGAGGGAGAGAGAGAGAGAGAGGAGGAGGAGAGAGGGGAGGAAAGAGAGAGAGGGAAATTGTCTGACTGTGTGTCTTCATCAGGATGGGAGTTCTCTTCTTCATCGCCACCAACCAGTGCTTCAACACGCTGTCAGCAGCAGAGCTGTTCATCACAGAGAGGAAGCTGTTCGTGTAGGTGACACACGCACTCATGTTTCAGATACTGTCCTTGTGAGGACCTACCATTGACTTACATTCAAAGTTGTGTTCTCTCTAACCCTTAACCCCTAACCGTAACACAAATTGGCTTACAAGTTTTATTGTAGTAAGATAATCCCACACACAAAAAAACAGGCTGGTTGTTTTATTGATCCGCAGTCATGAGTACATCAGTGGGTACTACCGTGTGTCAGTCTACTTCCTGTCTAAGATCCTCTCTGACATCATTGCCCTGCGCACCATCCCTTCTGTCATCTTCAGCTGCATCATCTACTTCATGATTGGTGAGCTGGGTCACATGACTTGGTCACATGATGAGGCAGTGACTGCCTAGGAATCCGAGTTGAAGAGTAGATTTAAGATGTAGGGGTCTGTGTGTGTGTTCTCAGGGCTGCAGAAAACCGCGGCAGCCTTCTTCATCTTCACGTTCACGGTCGTCATGGTATCGTTCACGGCCACTGCCATGACGATGGCCATATCAGCCGACCAGAACGTGGTCGCCGTGGCGAACATCTTCATGACCATCATCTTCGTCTTTATGATGGTGAGGTCATCAGCACGCCTGGGTCAGAGATGTTAACCTTTCAGCACTCTGTACCTTTCAGCACTCTATATTAAAAATTTAAAAACGGGCGAGGCGCCCCCCTAATATAATGGTAGGGGAAACACTGCAAATACTAGACAAACATTTACAGGTTTTGTACATTGATTCATTTAGCAGACGCTTTTATATAAAGAGATGTACAAATAGTGTCATATATAGAGTACAGCAGGAGATCAAGGATCAGAAGTGCTGAGTTCTAACAGTGTGTACCTGGTATGTAGCTGAAACGTGATCATTTTTAAGGTGGTGTGTTTTGTTCAGATATTCTCCGGGTTGCTGGTGAAGCTGACCAGCATCATGGACTGGCTGGCCTGGTTGAAATACTTCAGTATCCCTCGCTATGGACTCACAGTAAGCACACACACTCACACACTCTCTTAGACAGACTCATGCACTCACACACACATTCTCTCAGAAACTGTCTCATACTTATGCACACACATCCTCACACACTCTCTTTCACACACACTGTCACACACACTTCTGATCTGATTGCATGTCTGACCTGTCGTTATTCCCAGGCACTGGAGATCAATGAGTTTGTGGGTTT
Source organism: Osmerus eperlanus (assembly GCF_963692335.1). Taxonomy (NCBI): domain Eukaryota; kingdom Metazoa; phylum Chordata; class Actinopteri; order Osmeriformes; family Osmeridae; genus Osmerus; species Osmerus eperlanus. The sequence goes on along the minus strand of NW_026911579.1, from coordinate 602 downwards.
GAGCTTCTGTAACCACCTCCCTGCCCTGAACACGACCGCGGTTCCCGGCGCTTCCAACTGCACCATGAGCACGCCTGGGATCACGTGAGTCCCGCTAGCCCCTGCTGCCCCCCACTGCCCCCCGCTGCCCCCACGCTGCCCCCTGCGCCGCCTGCCGTCACGTCAGCTGAGAGGACCTTCAGTAGATAAAACCTTTCGATCAGTGGTCCTCAGGGACCCCCTGGTCCTCAGGGACCCCCTGGTCCTCAGGGACCCCCTGGTCCTCAGGGACCCCCTGTCCTCAGGGACCCCCTGGTCCTCAGGGACCCCCTGGTCCTCAGGGACCCCCTGGTCCTCAGGGACCCCCTGGTCCTCAGGGACCCCCTGTCCTCAGGGACCCCCTGGTCCTCAGGGACCCCCTGTCCTCAGGGACCCCCTGGTCCTCAGGGACCCCCTGTCCTCAGGGACCCCCTGTCCTCAGGGACCCCCTGTCCTCAGGGACCCCCTGGTCCTCAGGGACCCCCTGGTCCTCAGGGACCCCCTGGTCCTCAGGGACCCCCTGGTCCTCAGGGACCCCCTGTCCTCAGGGACCCCCTGGTCCTCAGGGACCCCCTGGTCCTCAG
>NW_026911578.1:0-38504 GCF_963692335.1 Osmerus eperlanus | reverse complement strand
TGCAAGCTTGTCCCCTTCTCACCTCCACTTTGGGCACGTCTTCCAGTCCTCATTATCACCCTCACCCCGACCCTCACCCCACCCTCACCCCCACCCTCACCCCCACCCCCACCCTCGCTAGTACAACACCCACCCTCCCTAACCCAGCCCCCACCCTTCCCCCCACCCTTCCCCCCACCCTCCCTAACCTAGGGCAGGGTTCAGGGCAGGGTTCAGGGCAGGATGTGGAGCCCCTGTCTCTCTCCTCTCTCCTGGCCTTGCTGTGTGGACGTGACCCCTTACAGGGCCTGGTGGGGGAGCTAGCTCCCGCCTCCCCCTCTCTCCCCGCCTCCCTCCCCCTCCCCCCTGCCTCCCCCTCTCTCCCCCCCGCCTCCCCAGAGAGCCCCAGACCACATCGGCCAGCTCCACCTTGGCTGCCCTGTCACGGAGGGTCAAAGGTCAGGGGGGGAAGGTTGCAAGGTCAAACCCACCCCCTTCCTCCCCCTCCCTGCCCCTCCCTCCATCTCCATCTTTGGTCCAGACCTCCAGAGCTCCAGCAAGCCGACCCATGGGGGAGAGGGGCCGATCGCCAGCCTCAAGCCCCAGAACGGAGGCCATGTCCTGGGCTAAGGTCTGGCCACGCCCCCCCCCCCTCTCCGGTTCGGTGAAGCAAGAGATGCAGGAAAGAGAAATCTCCGCCCCCTTCCCACCACAACACACTCGCAAGAGGAACAGAGCGCGCTCCAACACTGCCACACCCAAACGCAGCAAACACCGGCCCAGCACACACGCAGCGTCCTGTCTGCCCGCGGCCGTGTCTCTGTTCAGCCCCGACATCACCACCAAGACTGCCTCCGACCTGCTCATCAGACTGTCAGGTACCTCACACACTCACACAGGCTGACCTTACACACACACTCACACACACACTCACACACACTCACACACACTGACACACACACTCACACACACACTGATCCTATGTCTCCTCTCTCAGAGGCCACTCAGCAGGCCGTGATGAAGCCTGGGGCTGGAGTGAAGCAGGAGCCCCAGGGAGGAGGGCTGATCTGTGGGCAGCAGCAGGGGGAGCCTGGCCTGGCCCCCTCCCCAGACGGCCCCGGGGCCAGCCCTGAGCCGCCCCAGCCTGACCCAGACCCAGGACTGCAGGGGCCCCGATGGAGACACACACACACTCGCCTCTCAATTACTCAGGAAACTCTCAGGTACACACAACACACACACAACACACACAACACACACACAACACACACAACACACGTCACAGTCACCCTGCCTCCTTGTGACCTCATCACCTCTTCTCCTCCAATGACAGAGCGCCAGGAGGGGAACATCCAGGGGTTACGGGTCAAGGAGGAGGACATGGACCAGCCCTCCCCACCCCCTAACCCTGCCCTGACCCCTGACCCAGCCCTCAACCCTGACCCAGCCCTGACCCCTGACCCAGTCCTCAAGCCTGACCCTGGCTCGACCCCTAACCCTTCCATCAAACCCTGACCCTGGTCTGACCCCTGACCCTGGTCTGATCCATGACCCTGACCCAGCCCTGCCTAAGATGGAGGAGTTGTTCCAGAGAGATCTGTTCTGTCAGGACATCTCAGTCAAGCTGGCATCTGCTCTCCTACTGCAGCTCTCTGGTACACACACACACACACTCTCTCTCTCTCTCTCTCTCTCTCTCTCTCTCTCTCCTCTCTCTCTCTCTCTCTCTCCTCTCTCCTCTCTCTCTCTCTCTCTCTCTCTCTCTCTCTCTCTCTCTCTCTCTCTCTCTCTCTCTCTTACACACATACATACTCTCTCGCACACATAAATACTCTCTCTCACACACACACACACTCTCTCTCTTTCACACATACATACTCTCTCTCACACACACTCTCTCACACACACACACACACTCTCTCTCTTTCACACACACTCTCACACATGTTCTGTCTATCCTTGTGAGGACAGATCAGTCAGTCCCTATAAAAATCAGGTTTTCCCTAACCTTTACTTACCCATAATCCTTAACCTTAACCCAAAACATCTCTGTCCTTTCAGAGAGAGTACGGGACCACCGAGATATCCACAGCAGGTGAGTGTCACTCACTCACTCAACACACACACACACCTGCTAAAGACACACGCCTGCTACACACACACCTGCTACATGCCTCATCCCCACAGGTACACAGTCCAACTCACCTGTGTGTGTGTGTCCTCTGCTCCCCAGTCCTGTCCAGGCAGTCCGTCCCACACACACACCGCCCCCATGGCCCAGGGTGCTCAACCTCCGTCAGGTACACACACACACACACACACACACCGCCCCCCATGGCCCAGGGTGCTCAACCTCCGTCAGGTACACACACACACACACACACCGCCCCCCATGGCCCCAGGGTGCTCAACCTCCGTCAGGTACACACACACACACACACCGCCCCCCATGCCCAGGGTGCTCAAACCTCCGTCAGGTACACACACACACACACACACCGCCCCCCATGGCCCAGGGTGCTCACCTCCGTCAGGTACACACACACACACACAACACACCGCCCCCCATGGCCCAGGGTGCTCAACCTCCGTCAGGTACACACACACACACACACACACCGCCCCCCATGGCCCAGGGTGCTCAACCTCCGTCAGGTACACACACACACACACACACACCGCCCCCCATGGCCCAGGGTGCTCAACCTCCGTCAGGTACACACACACACACACACACACCGCCCCCCATGGCCCAGGGTGCTCAACCTCCGTCAGGTACACACACACACACACACACCGCCCCCCATGGCCCAGGGTGCTCAACCTCCGTCAGGTACACACACACACACACACACACCGCCCCCCCCATGGCCCAGGGTGCTCAACCTCCGTCAGGTACACACACACACACACACACACACACACCGCCCCCCATGGCCCAGGGTGCTCAACCTCCGTCAGGTACACACACACACACACACACACACACACACACACCGCCCCCCATGGCCCAGGGTGCTCAACCTCCGTCAGGTACACACACACACACACACACACACACACCTGGGAGGGGCTCTGAGTACTGTGTGTTTGTGTGCGCCTCATCTTGTCTTGTTTTTCTATTTCAGAGAGTGAAAATGGTCTCAGTCAAAACACACCTTGGGATGTCTCTATTACTACAGGTAACACACACACACACACACACACGCACACTCTCTCTCTCTCACACACACACACTCTCTCTCTCTCACACACGCACGCACACACACACGCACACTCTCTCTCTCACACACACACACCACTGCTCTGCCCTCCTACAGGTGTCATGTCTGTGGGTTTGAGACGGAGGGGCTTGGCCTGTTCCAGAGTCACATGACAGAGCACCGCCAATGGGAGAGCAGAGCCTTCTCGCTGCGCTGCAGTGTGTGTGACCTCTCCACCAATGAGGAGGCAGAGATGAGCGCCCACGCCAGCTCACACACACCTGAGGGGGACACACGCTAGGGAGCTCAGGTAGCACACACACACTCACACACACACCATACACACACTCACACACCATACACACACACACACCATACACACACTCACACACACACCATACACACACTCACACACACCCTACACACATTCACACACACACCATACACACACACAGATATACACACACACACTATACACACACATCCATGTACACACACGTGGCATTTGTTGCTGAGTAGTAGGGGTAGTACTGTAGGTGTGTGTGTGTGTGTGTGTAACCCTCTGAGGTCTTCTGTCCTGCAGGGTGGGTGTGTGTACGTGTGCATACATGTTTGTGTATGTTTGTGTGTGTGTGTCGTTGAGTGTTTGTGTGTGGTAGAATGTGTGGTTGTGTGTGTGTGTGTGTGTGCAGGCCCTCTCTGAGGTAGTTCTGTCCTGCAGGGTGTGAGCTGGTCTGTTGGGGCCCTGCTCAGAGGGGAGGGGCTATGTAAATGTAAGTGGCACTCATTCTATGTGTCCTCTCCTCCTCTCTTCCCCTCCTCCTCTCTTCCCCTCCCCTCCTCCTCATCTCCTCTCTTCCCCTCCTCTCCCCTCCCCTCCTCATCTCCTCTCCCCCCTCTCCCCTCCTCCTCTCTTCCCCTCCCCTCCTCTCTTCCCCTCCTCTCCTCATCTCCTCTCCCCCTCTCTTCCCCTCTCCTCCCCTCCCCTCCTCCTCTCTTCCCTCCTCCTCTCTTCCCCTCCTCTCCTCTCCTCTCCTCTCTTCCCCTCCCCTCCCCTCCCCTCCTCTCCTCCCCTCCTCCTCTCTTCCTCTCCTCTCCACCCTCAGTGGTTCCAATGTCACCTTCTTCTCCAGACAGATTCTCCCTCACGCCCACCTCTAACCGGAGCTGTGCTTTCAGTCCTGCTCCTGTGTGTGTGTGTGTGTGCCTTCGCTTCTAGTGTCTGCCCACTGTGTGTGTTTGTGTCAATGTACACACGCATATGTCCGTATATGTGTGTGAGGTGGCACGTGAGTGTGTGTATGTGATCTGTGTGTGGTGTGTGCCTGTGTGTATACGGTCCGTGTGTGGTGTGTGTATGTGGTCTGTGTGCTGTGTGTGTGGTGTGTGTATGTGGTCTGTGTGTGTGCTGTGTGTGTGGTGTGTACCTGTGTGTATGTGGTCTGTGTGTGTGCTGTGTGTGTGGTGTGTGTATGTGGTCGGTGTGTGTGCTGTGTGTGTGGTGTGTGTATGTGGTCTGTGTGTGTGCTGTGTGTGTGGTGTGTGTATGTGGTCTGTGTGTGTGTGTGGTGTGTGTATGTGGTCGGTGTGTGTGCTGTGTGTGTATGTGTGTATGTGGTCGGTGTGTGTGCTGTGTGTGTATGTGTGTATGTGGTCGGTGTGTGTGCTGTGTGTGTATGTGTGTATGTGGTCGGTGTGTGTGCTGTGTGTGTGGTGTGTGTATGTGGTCGGTGTGTGTGCTGTGTGTGTATGTGTGTATGTGGTCGGTGTGTGTGCTGTGTGTGTATGTGTGTATGTGGTCGGTGTGTGTGCTGTGTGTGTGGTGTGTGTATGTGGTCGGTGTGTGTGGTGTGTGTGTGGTGTGTGTATGTGGTCGGTGTGTGTGTGGTGTGTGTATGTGGTCTGTGTGTGTGTGTGTGTGGTGTGTGTATGTGGTCGGTGTGTGTGCTGTGTGTGTATGTGTGTATGTGGTCGGTGTGTGTGCTGTGTGTGTATGTGTGTATGTGGTCGGTGTGTGTGCTGTGTGTGTATGTGGTCGGTGTGTGTGCTGTGTGTGTATGTGTGTATGTGGTCGGTGTGTGTGCTGTGTGTGTATGTGTGTATGTGGTCGGTGTGTGTGCTGTGTGTGTGGTGTGTGTATGTGGTCGGTGTGTGTGGTGTGTGTGTGGTGTGTGTATGTGGTCGGTGTGTGTGTGTTTTCGTGACATTGTGTTCTGCCCCCCAGATGCTCCCCCACCGGACCAGTTGCCATGGAAACCCGCGTGGGCCCTCCCCCGCCGACGGAACACTGCTGCCGCATCTGCCAAAGGTCGTTTCCAGGGCAACCGGAGCTCCTGGCTCACGTCAGGGGGCATCGCCAAGGCAACCAGTACCGATGCGAGAGGTGTGGCCACCTGGCCCGGACAGCCAATAAGCTGATAGAACACGTGCGCGTGCACACGGGCGAGCGACCGTTCACCTGCGACTTCTGTCCTTACAGTGCCAAGCGCAGAGACAGCCTCCGCCTGCACTGTAAGATCAAACACGCCGCACACACACACACACCCTCCGGCCCACACACACACACCTCCGCCTGGGGCCCCACGCTCCTCCTGCCCCCCTCCCTCTGCCCCCCTCTGTCCCCGAGGGGGGGAGGGGGGGGGCTGTCTCCCCTTGTACCCATCACCACCCTGCTCTCCCTGGGGCTACGCACCCCCCGAGGCCCCCCGGCCCCCAGCCCCCCCCCTTCCCTCAAACTCTCCCTGCTCAGCTACCTGGGTCTGACCAGACACACCTGAATCTGTACCAACAGTAGCTCTCCTCCTCCCTCCCCCTCCTCCTCCCCCTCCTCTCCCTCCTCCTCTCCCTCCCCTCAGTCCTCAGGACTTTAAATGATAGCTGATAATCATGCAGGTAGTGGACTGAGGACTACAGGCTGTGTGTATATCCAGCTCTACTGTATGTATGTTGGTATGTATGTCTGTATATGCTTGATGCACGGGCTTTATAAACGCAGCCTCAATATTTACCAACCTGTCTGCCTTTATTCAGTCTCCTATCGTCTGTTGTGATGTTTACATTCATATGTGTAAAGGACTACATGTTAATACACACACACACCTAAGTTTTTCTCAGACTTTATCAGAAGTGGTCTTATCATCTGAACAGCGCCATCCAGCTCGTTCCCGCGGTGTCCTAGCTGCAGGGATGGGGGCGGTGTCTGCGGGTGGGAGAGGACGGGTGCGCGCGGCTGCTTGTCGGTTCGTCCAGTGTTTTGGTGGAGTGTTGACCCCGGTAAGTGGTCAAACTGTTGTCCTGGAGGTGCGCTTCTCTCTCCCAAGCTAACCGTGCAGCCCGGCGGATCCTCTCCAGCTCGCTAGGTTCCTGGTGACCGTTAGCGGACTCTTCTGGACGGTCTGGGCTCGCGGGGCCGTTCTTGAACAATGTGACGTCCCCATGCTCACGCGCCCGCTCTTCATCAGTCATCCTCTTGTTTCTTTCAGATCGTTAAAACGTTAACAGAAGGTTATGGCTTCGGTTCAAACCGGCTCTGATTTTGAATACGAAGGAAGAGCGGAGTGGGCTACAGCAGCGCGCGGCCCAGGTCCACAGCCAAGATTTTGCCTCGCGCTCCGGAGGGAGAAGAGCATCTGGCGCGCTCCTTCTTCGCGTCTTCGAACGTCGCTAAGCAACGGACTCGCTCCAAACACGATGTTACCTGGTAACTGCATAGCGTGGCCCTATTCCGTTCTGCTGTCCGCTAGCGGAACGAACCTGCTAACTTACCGCTAGCTAGACTTAGAATCCAGACCCACTGAATAATTAACCTACATAAAGTAGAAAACAGCTTTAAAAACACAAACGCATTTTTTCAAGTGTTTTTAAAAGCTACAAATGTTAATCAGTGTTGTGAGTGGATACGGGTGTAGTTAACGGGACATAAAGGGTTAGTTAGAAAAATGCTGTAGGTAGGCCTATACCAATTAGCCTAGTACAAAACTGGTTCGTATCGCTCGTTTATCCAATATAGCTCTATCATAGGCTACAGCTGGAGCCTGCGCCCTAAATAACATGCTGTCATCCCGCTACCCGAACACATCAGACGGACACAAAACAGACGAATAAAACACACAAGCTTTATTCTATATAAAACATGATTTTATTAGTGTAATCTCATCCCAGACTGCTAAGAGATCACTCAGAACTGTGAGGACATGCTTCTGTGTGTCAGTTCAAACGGTGAAGGAAACAAATACAATATTCTGACGGTATTAAAAGGATCAAATGGCGCCTGTAGATGTTTGCTCAGTGCGTGTGTGAGTGTGTGTTTGCCCTGTGTGTGTACAGTTGTGGCACTGGCCTACACCCGTCCACCTGGCAGGTGAGCCTAGAGGTCAGGGGTCAGCTCTCTCCCCCAGGACGAACACTCAGACCAGGGGGTAAAGGTCAGACAGACAGGCAGGTTAAATAGAAACCTAACACTACATCAAGAGGTTGCACATTACTACTCCTTCCACCCCTTTCATACATGGTACACACACATCCTACTCTAGTCACAACACAGAACTATAATATGAGACCACCCCCACACGCTTGCTGGGCAAAAACAGTGGAGCAACGATTAGTGTTCAGATCGGAGGCTGCTTCCTGATTGTCCAGGCTGCTCAGGCAGAGCTAGCCGAGCCCAGATGGTCACAGCTCCAGATCCTCCTGGTGTGTCTGTGTTCTCAGCAGATGATTGCTGTGTGTGGGAGGTGTGTGTGTGGTATGTGTGTTAGGTGTGTGTGTGTGGTGTGTGTGTCTGTGTGTGTGATAGGATGTGTCTGTGTGTGTCAGGTGTGTGTGTGTTAGGTGTGTCTGAGTGCGTGTTAGGTGTGTGTGTGTTAGGACACAGAGGATATGGCGTTGTGAGGAGAGCCCATCTGAGTGAGCACCTTGTCCAGCCACTGCAGGGGCCCGTGCAGGTGCACCTCTATCCAGCAGGGGGTGCTGGTCACATCCTGCCGGTGGTACTCTGCTCCCCAGCCCTGCACACACACACACACACACACACACACACACACACACACACACACACACACACACACACACACACAGTCAATGAGAGGGTAGGACCAACAACATCTCTCACTCCTGAGATCTGTATACCTGTATACCTCTCCCTCCTCTCAAACCTCCATCCCTTCCTCTCCCTCTCTCCACCTACTCTTCCCCCCTCCCCCTCTCCACCTCCTCCTCCCCCCTCCCTCTCTCCACCTCCTCCTCCCCCCTCCCTCTCTCCATCTCCTCCCCTCAGACCTCCACCCCCCCCCTCCCTCTCTCCACCTCTTCCTCCCCCCTCCCTCTCTCCACCTCCTCCTCCCCCCTCCCTCTCTCCACCTCCTCCTCCCCCCTCCCTCTCTCCACCTCCTCCTCCCTCCCTCTCTCCACCTCCTCCCTCCCTCCCTCTCTCCACCTCCTCCTCCTCCCCCCTCCCTCTCTCCACCTCCTCCTCCCCCCTCCCTCTCTCCATCTCCTCCCCTCAGACCTCCACCCCCCCCCTCCCTCTCTCCACCTCTTCCTCCCCCCTCCCTCTCTCCACCTCCTCCTCCCCCTCCCTCTCTCCACCTCCTCCTCCCCCCTCCCTCTCTCCACCTCCTCCTCCCTCCCTCTCTCCACCTCCTCCCTCCCTCCCTCTCTCCACCTCCTCCTCCTCCCCCCTCCCTCTCTCCACCTCCTCCTCCCCCCTCCCTCTCTCCATCTCCTCCCCTCAGACCTCCATCCCTCCCCCTCCCTCTCTCCACCTCCTCCCCTCAGACCTCCATCCCTCCCCCTCCCTCTCTCCACCTCCTCCTCCCCCCTACCTCTCTCCATCTCCTCCCTTCAGACCTCCATTCCCTGACCCCCAGGGTTACCTTGACGAAGCTCAGGCGCACGGTGCACATCTTGGTGAGCTCGTACACGGCCTCGAAGCCGTGGTTGACGGACTGGGCCAGCAGGCGGGCGAACTCCTGGTTGTTGAAGATCTTGAGGCTGCAGCCGCTGGGGATCTTGCACACCGTGGTGGGATGGAAGCCGTGCTGCTGGTTACAGTTCCTGCTCTGCACGAAGATACTGCTGACAGACAGGCACTCCGCATACACCTCCCCACCCACGTAGTACAGGTGCACTCCTGGAGGGGGGGCATCAGGACGTCAGCTAACTGTAGTGTGTGTGAGACTGTGTGTGTGTGAGACTGTGTGTGACTGTGTGTGTGTGTGTGTGAGACTGTGTGTGTGTGTGAGAGAGAGACTGTGTGTGTGTGTGACTGTGTGTGTGTGAGAGAGACTGGGTGTGTGTGTGTGACTGTGTGTGTGTGAGAGAGACTGGGTGTGTGTGTGTGTGAGACTGTGTGTGTGAGACTGTGTGTGTGTGTGTGAGAGAGACTGTGTGTGTGTGTGACTGTGTGTGTGTGTGTGTGAGACTGTGTGTGTGTGTGTGTGTGAGAGAGAGACTGTGTGTGTGTGTGTGTGTGTGAGAGACTGTGTGTGTGTGTGAGAGACTGTGTGTGTGTGTGAGAGACTGTGTGTGTGAGACTGTGTGTGTGTGTGTGTGTGAGAGAGACGGTGTGTGTGTGAGAGACTGTGTGTGTGTGTGTGTGTGTGTGAGACTGTGTGTGTGTGTGTGAGAGACTCTGTGTGTGTGTGAGAGACTGTGTGTGTGTGAGAGACTGTGTGTGTGTGTGAGACTGTGTGTGTGTGTGTGTGTGTGTGAGAGACTGTGTGTGTGTGTGTGAGACTGTGTGTGTGTGTGTGTGAGAGAGACTCTGTGTGTGTGTGAGAGACTGGGTGTGTGTGTGAGAGACTGGGTGTGTGTGAGAGACTGGGTGTGTGTGAGAGACTGGGTGTGTGTGTGTGTGTGTGAGAGACTGTGTGTGTGTGTGTGAGACTGGGTGTGTGTGTGAGAGACTGTGTGTGTGTGTGAGAGACTGGGTGTGTGTGTGAGAGACTGGGTGTGTGTGTGAGAGACTGTGTGTGTGAGAGACTGGGTGTGTGTGTGTGAGAGAGACTGCGTTTGTGTGTGAGAGACTGCGTGTGTGTATCCGTGTGTGTGTGTCCGTGCCTCACCCTTGCCGATGTGCCTGCGTGTGTTCTCGATGGTGGAGTTGCGGTTGACGTTGGAGAGCAGGCCCAGACAGAAGCGGCTCTGGCTGCTGCTGGGGTCGGTGAAGCCGTCCACCAGCACGCTGGAGTCACACGCCAGGTAGGCCTCGCCCACTCGGCTGTTCAGCTCATAGTACACCACAGAACACCAGTGTTTAGGTTCCTCATAGGGCACTGCCTGGAGGTCTGGGGGAGGGGAGGAGAGGAGGAGGAGAGAGGAGGAGAGAGGAAGAGAGGAGAGGAGGGGAGGAGAGAGGAGAGAGGAGGAGAGGAGGAGAGAGGAAGGGAGGAGGAGGGAGGGGAGGAGTGAGGAGATGAGAGGAGAAGAGGAGGAGAGAGGAGAACAGGAGAGGAGAGGATGAACAGAAGGTCATTTCACAAATAGACTCTCTCTCACACTCCTCGGGTCTTGCGTGGGGCGTTGCTGTGGTTACCTGGCCTGCTACTGTTGTCGGGGCCAGTCGTCATGGCGAGGAGGTTGGTATCCATGGGCTGGGAGCAGTCCTGACTCACACACTCATCTGGAGGCATGTAGGCTGGAGGAGGGGTGTCTGCTACACACACACACACACAGGTTTAGAGAGTGTGAGTAGGCTGGGGGGGGAGCGGGAGGGCGAGGGAGAGGAGGTCTTACCTGGTACATGGAAGGGGCTGTCTGCGTCAGAGCTGAGGGGGGAGGGGGGGAGATGGGGGGAGGGGGGGAAGGCGGAGGTGCTACTGGAGCCAGTTCCTGGGGAGCTGGGGTAACTGTTGCCGGGGGAACAGGGGAAGGCCATGCCATTCCCGGGGCCCCGAGCAGCAAAGGATTCTGGGTAGGTGGCATTGTGGGGCATGAGCGGCTCGTTGTGGTCGATGGCGCCCTGGTAACGGGCCTGCATGGGTAGCCGGGCGGTCAGCTCGTTGTTCCTGGGGACCAACACTGGGGGCAGCACTGAGGAGCAGGACCAGACAGGGTCAGAAGAGGGAGGGTGCACTACAGGGTAGTATGGAAGTATATAGGCTACTACAGGTTAGTATGGAAGTATATAGGCTACTACAGGTTAATATGGAAGTATATAGGCTACTACAGGTTAATATGGAAGTATATAGGCTACTACAGGTTAGTATGGAAGTATATAGGCTACTACAGGTTAATATGGAAGTATATAGGCTACTACAGGTTAATATGGAAGTATATAGTCTACTACAGGTTAATATGGACACTTTTTTGAGTGGGAAAACATTGTTTATTGCACACTTAAAGCACATCTTGATTGTTTCATTTCAAATCCATTGTGGTGGTATACAGAGCCAAAATGATGAAAATTGTGTCAATGTCCAAATATTTATGGACCTAACTATATATACAAAAATTGGCATCTTTGATGAGTACTTGATGAGGACTCTACTCTGCTTTAATCTACTCTAATCTCTATTTAATCTACTACTACTGTTTTAGGCTTCCCTTTTCTCCTCTACTTTCACTGTGTGGAAAAAAACTGTTGAAAGGTAAAAAAAACACAAAAAAACATTGCACCATATCCTAGTGTCTAGAGTGGGTCCTACTCACTGGGGCTGTCCACGCGGCGGTAGTGGTAGGGGTTGATGCAGACGTCCTTCTGCTTGGAGCCGAAGGGGAACACGCAGCAGTCCAGGGCCCGCAGCTCGTGGTGGGACTGCAGGTCAGGCCAGCGCCACACCCGGCAGTAGATCACATGGGGGAGGCCCTTCCTGTGGGACACCTGCAGGCGCCCGTCCAGGGAGCGGGGGATGGTCACACACTGGCCTGGACACACACACACACACAGAGATACACAAACACACAGGTACACACATACAGAGACAAGTACACTGTTATATTGCGTCTAAGGCTGGGCAGTCTATAGGGTCTAGAGCTGTCTATAGTGTGTAGAGCTGTCTATATAGGGTGTAGAGCTGTCTATAGGGTCTAGAGCTGTCTATAGGGTCTAGAGCTGTCTATAGGGTCTAGAGCTGTCTATAGGGTCTAGAGCTGTCTATAGGGTCTAGAGCTGTCTATAGGGTGTAGAGCTGTCTATATAGGGTGTAGAGCTGTCTATAGGGTCTAGAGCTGTCTATAGGGTGTAGAGCTGTCTATATAGGGTGTAGAGCTGTCTATAGGGTCTAGAGCTGTCTATAGGGTGTAGAGCTGTCTATATAGGGTGTAGAGCTGTCTATAGGGTCTAGAGCTGTCTATAGGGTGTAGAGCTGTCTATATAGGGTGTAGAGCTGTCTATAGGGTCTAGAGCTGTCTATAGGGTGTAGAGCTGTCTATAGGGTGTAGAGCTGTCTATAGGGTCTAGAGCTGTCTATAGGGTCTAGAGCTGTCTATAGGGTCTAGAGCTGTCTATAGGGTCTAGAGCTGTCTATAGGGTGTAGAGCTGTCTACAGGGTCTAGAGCTGTCTATATGGTCTAGAGCTGTCTATAGGGTGTAGAGCTGTCTATGGGGTCTAGAGCTGTCTATAGGGTGTAGAGCTGTCTATAGGGTCTAGAGCTGTCTATATGGTCTAGAGCTGTCTATAGGGTGTAGAGGTTGGTTTGGAACGGGTCCACTCACTGGGCTGTCCGGGGCAGCTCAGGGCCTTCTCCAGTTCCTCCATCGCTCCTTTCTTCTTCTTCAGTTTCTTCACCAGCGCGTCCACGGCCTTCTCCGCCCACTTCTCCTCCTCGTCCCCCTGCTTCCAGCCCAGCAGCCTCTTCACGGCCGGGCTGGTGAAGGAGAACAGCGACGTCACGTTCATCCTCGGGGGGGGGGAGGGGCCTCTCACACACTGGGGGGAGGGGCCTCTCACACACTCGGGGGAGGGGCCTCTCACACACTGGGGGGGAGGGGCCTCTCACACACTGGGGGGAGGGGCCTCTCACACACTGGGGGGAGGGGCCTCTCACACACTGGGGGGGAGGGGCCTCTCACACACTGAGGGGGAGGGGCCTCTCACACACTGGGGGGGAGGGGCCTCTCACACACTGGGGGGGAGGGGCCTCTCACACACTGAGGGGGAGGGGCCTCTCACACACTGGGGGGGAGGGGCCTCTCACACACTGAGGGGGAGGGGCCTCTCACACACTGAGAGGGTGTGCCTGCTTGTTGCTAGGCTGTGTTAGTCCATGGGGCTGTTTTTGTAGTCCACAGTCTCCAGGTACGCTAGCAGGCACAGAGGGGTCATGTAGGGGTCACCGGTCTGGAAAACACCTGGAGGAGTCACGTGCAAAAGTCTGCATGTGGGACACACACACATACCAGTCAGTCAAAACAACTCTTACACACACACACACACCGGAGGTAACAAGATAATGCTCCCCCATCACCCCCGGTGTGTGATCCAAACCCGTATCCAGTGCCTCTCTGCAGAACCGAAAATCAATTCTCTCCGTCCGGGGGGGAGGCAGGGTTGGGTATCTGACGGAGAGGGGAGCAAAAGCGGCCGGGAGAACCGTTGCAGCCAAGCGCTCCGCTCCAGTGTGGTCCCGAGGGACTCCCGTGGGGAAGAGCGCTCGTGCATTATTTATCACCCAGAGAAAGGCCTGTTCTGCACCGGGACAAGCAGGAACCCTCAACAACCGTTACTATGAAATATGTACCGTTTGGTAAAGATCAACGATAACTTATTTGTAACTGACTTTTAAAAAATCTGTTCAGGGCGTTAAATCGTTATCCGCTAGCACGCTGTAGGGATTGTAACTCTGCAAAACGAGCACAATAGACTGGAAAGTTTGATACCTCGACATCCGGCAAATAACTCGTGTTTTAGTGTTTTAATCAACTATTTAAAACAACGACCACCATCACGCAGCATGCAACATGTTTTTACACTTCACGGCCTGCTGACAAAACAGCTTATTTATGTATTTGAACATACCTTTTCAGTAATAAAATCTTTCCAAAACAACCTTCGAGTCCTCCAGCGGGCCAGTTCGGCGTCACGGTAGAGAGTGAACGCCGCGCCCTCCCCACGGCGCGCGCAGGGCGGGACCTATTCCACTTTTCAATGGGTCACTTCGTTTTGTATGACATTAGTGACAGCCCGGAAGTTTCAGCCAGGACTCCTTCGTAATTCTCACAGCTGGCGTAGCAAGAAGAGCCAAATCGAATGTCTCGTATCGGCCAAGGAAAGGGGGGCGTGTTTGCCACCAGTACTAAGCTATATGAACACTTATGAAAACAAGGCGTGTTGAAGATTGTCGCATTTTATCATACAGATGTAAAGTGCTCGGAATGCAGTTAAATTTCAGTAACTTTAAAAGATCGGTGGCATAAATGAACACTATTCCGCGTTGTACCTTAGTGCACGATAGCCGGTCACTGCCGGTGCCGTTTTATCTTCTACAGTAGCATTCCAGCCGAAACCGAAAGGAACATTTTGTAAACGGCTATAAACAAGAAACGAAACATAAGTTATTCTGTCCGATTTTTCACCGTCAATTTATTGACACATAGTTACCTGGTCGACAAACTAAATGTGCCTGTAGCCAAAGTTAGCGTTGGTGTGCGTTAAGCGAAACTGCCAAAGAAGCGCTCATAATCATGGAATCTTTCCCAACCATGCAAAGTAACGAGGAGAAAGGCTTGGAAAAATGTATGGACGAATACTTGAAATCAATCGGTTATCACAGAAAGAAAATAGCCAAAGACGGATCTTGTTTGTTTCGAGCGGTTGCTGAACAGGTACAGTTGAGTTTTTCCTTGTAGGTGTGGGGCTAGTTTCAGTAAGGCTAGCAATGCTAGCTACTGTAGATTATGTCCTCCCTGTAGCCCTGCACGTGCAGTCAATAAACAATGTTTTCCCACTCAAATTATTCGTGAAATCAATCAATATGATACGTTTTTGACATGTCACATAATGTTCAGTGTCATCCGTTACATAATATTAACGGACAACTTAAATAAAACTTTTATGGAGACTTTAGGTCGGTCGAGAACTGCGTAGTTTCAGTTGGTTATGTCGGAAGGCTATGCTAGCAAGCGCTAGCGCTTTTTACTTCCTGTCAGCTAGCTAAATGTAGCCCCTGTGACAACCTAGCTTGGAGTCCAGCGCTAGGAGCTAACTTTTCACAACAGGAAAGTCACGTCAGTAGCAAAACGACATTAGGCGAGGCAGCAAAAAATAGTAGTTTCAACAATAACTTGTCAAAAATGTATCTTTGGCATCCACTAGGTACTGCACTGTCAGAGCCAACACACCAAAGTGCGAGCCACCTGCGTGGAGTATCTGAAGCGGTACAGGGAGAATTATGAGGCGGTAAGTTAAGCCCCGCGGCGCCGCAGGACTAGACGAGTTTACCTGGAGTGTGGAGATGTGTTGCCAACTTTATAATGCTCTTCTCCAACAGTTCATTGAAGGAGATTTCGAGGAGTATCTACTGAAGCTAGAAGACCCACAGGTATCTCTCTCTCTCACACCTCTCACACCTCTCTCACCTCTCTCTCTCCCTCCCTCTAGCGCGAGGCAATCGTGGCAAATATTTTGATTGTTGTTTTGTCTGTATTTTCAGCACTGGGTTGGAGAGGTGGAGATCAGCGCCTTGGCTCTCATGTACAAGTAAGAGATTGTTTAATCTGCTGCCTGAGTTAGGAAACGTGCCTGGATGTCATCTCATTGCATCCTCACAAAGTTCAGTCACTTAATCATGTTCCCTGCTGGTGTCTCTTCCAGGAGAGACTTCATCATATTTCAGGAGGTTGGTAAACAGCCTGTCAGCATCACCAACAACGGCTTTGAGGACAAGGTACCTGTCTGTCTGTTCACCTGTCTGTCTGTTCGCCTGTCTGTCTGCTCACCTGCCTGTCCGCTCACCTGTATTTCTGTGTGTGTGTGTGTTAGGTGCGGCTGTGTTTCCTGAACGGGAACCACTATGACAGCGTGTACCCCATCAGCCGTGTGAAGACAGCAGCCTACTGCCAGTGTGAGTGTGTCCTCACCTGCACACACACACACCTGCACACACACACACCTGCTCACAGCCTACTGCCAGTGTGAGTGTGTTCTCACCTCTCCCCATGTCATGCATCGCATGCTCACACACACCTGCACACACACACACCTGCTGCTGCCCCAGGATACTTAACTGTGTGTGTGTGTGTGCAGCCCTCCTCTATGGGCTGCTGTACGAGCAGGTGTGTGGGGTTGACCGCTCCACCGTCAGCCATGGTCTTCGGGGTAACCGCGGCAACGACGCCCTGAGCGATGATGTCATGGAGCCGTGTAGGAGCAGCGACGAGTCTGACCCGGAAGGAGAAAGCACTTCCTGGTAGGGAGTAACCCCTGACCCCACCCTGACCCCTCTGAGAGGAGAGCTGAATCAGAGCTGATTACTGAGTGTGTGTGTGTGTGTGTTTCAGGGCCTGTGAAGGAGCAGGTAACAGTGGTCCCAGACACAACGGACACCATCACAAGGTACCTGCCCAGCCCAGCCCGCCCTACCCTGACCCCACCCTGACCCCTATCCTAACCCGGTGTGTGTGTGTGTGTGTGTCAGGGCCAGGCCCAGGGCCGAGGGAGAGCGAGGCTGCCAGAGAGAGCGAGGCGTTCCCTCAACCCCAACCTCTGGAGGAACATAGAGTATGACCTCTGGGTCAAGTCTAAGATAGGTACACACACACACACACACACACACACACACACACACACACACAGAGGTACACACACACACACCTCTTGCATGTAGTGATCCTGCCTCTGTCCTTCATGCAGCCCAACAGAAAATGGATTTCCGCATCGCTGCAGGCATGCAGTACACAGTAGGGGATAGGTGCAAGGTGAGCTCTGTCTCTCTCTCTCTGGCTCTCTCTCTCTGTCTCTCTCTCTCTGGCTCTCTCTCTCTGGCTCTCTCTCTCTGCCTCCCTCTGTCCCCCCCTCACAGATGTCTCTGCTGCAGGTGTGTCTGGAGGGCAGGAGGACCTACAGTGCGTACATCCAGGAGGTGGTGTCTGACAGTGGCCCTGTCACTGTGTTCATAGAGGAGCTGGGACAGAGGTAGGCTACATCTATCCTCTCTCATCACCTCTCCTCTCTATACCTCTCCTCTCTCATCACCTCTCCTCTCTATACCTCTCCTCTCTCATCACCTCTCCTCTCTATACCTCTCCTCTCTCATCACCTCTCCTCTCTATACCTCTCCTCTCTCATCACCTCTCCTCTCTATACCTCTCCTCTCTCATCACCTCTCCTCTCCTCTCTCTACACCTCTTCTCCTCTCTGCCTAACCCTTTCTGCCTTGGCGTCATATTGGTGTGTGTGTGTGTGTGTGTCTCCAGACATACGGTGGATCTGTGTCGTCTGAGGCCTCCTGCAGGAGAGAGCAGCTGGAGCACGGTGGCCAGGGAGGGCAGGAGGCTGGGAGGCATGTACACTAGCACCTGCATACTACACCCTGCATACTGGGAAGCATGTACACTAGCACCTACACACTAGGGCCCGACCGATTTATCGGCGGGCCGATAAATCGGTCAGGCTCTAATACTACACACGTGTACTCTACATACTTCTGGAATGTTCCTGTCTGTTCCTCCCCCCAGAGTGGGATACCAGAGGAGGAAGGAGGAGACCATCGCCCACGACAACCCAAGGCATCTCCCAGGCAACAGGCCCTGCCCCCCCTGGGCGTGTGTTGAAGCAGAGCTCCTGGCCCCCCCAGGCTCTGGGGACCAGCCCTCCCAGGTCAGGAGGGTGTGTGTGTGACACTTCACCGTGTGCGTGTCTCTTCATTGTGTGTCTCTTCATTGTGTGTGTGTGTGTCAGCAGGGGCTCAGACCGGCCAGAGGGAGGAGGCTCAGAGACAGGCCAGAGGGAGCCCCCTAAAGGCAGATACAGGTACTGCACCTGCAGCAGCACCTGCAGCATCGCTGGTCAGAGTGTGTGTGAGCAGGACGTCCTGCAGCGTGGTGGAGCAGGTGTTTGGGCTGACAGTGTGTGTGTTAGCAGGAAGTCCTGCAGCGTGGTGGAGCAGGTGTTTGGGCTGACAGTGTGTGTGTGTGTTAGCAGGAAGTCCTGCAGCGTGGTGGAGCAGGTGTTTGGGCTGACAGTGTGTGTGTGTTAGCAGGAAGTCCTGCAGCGTGGTGGAGCAGGTGTTTGGGCTGACAGTGTGTGTGTGTTAGCAGGAAGTCCTGCAGCGTGGTGGAGCAGGTGTTTGGGCTGAAGGAGGAGGAGCTGCAGGCTAGAGAAGAAGAGCAGCAGAACCTGACCCTGCTGGAGCTGCAACTACACGACCAGCACGGCTTCCCTGCTCTGGGGGTACCACACACACACACACACACACACACACACACACACACACACACACACACACACACACACACACTGCTGCAGCTACTTACATACAGCATACAAAATGTAATCCTGTGTGTGTGTTGAAGGCTCCTGCAGGAGATGTCCAGATCCAGCCGGTGTCTGCAGGAGATCCTGCCCCCCCCTCTCCTCCTGCTGCCCCTCCATATGCCCCTCCATATGCCCCTCCATCTGCCCCTCCATCTGCCCCTCCATCTGCCCCTCCATCTGCCCCTCCATCTGCCCCCCCCTCTCCTCCATCTGCCCCAACTGTCTCTGCTGCCCCCTTGCCTGCCCCAGATGGATCTACTGTCCCTCTATCTGCTCCTAAATCTACCCCAGCTGTCTCTGCTGCCCCTCCATCTGCCCCTAAATCTACCCCAGCTGTCTCTGCTGCCCCCTTGCCTGCCCCAGATGGATCTACTGCCCCTCTATCTGCTCCTAAATCTACCCCAGCTGTCTCTGCTGCCCCTCCATCTGCCCCTAAATCTACCCCAGCTGGCTCTACTGCCCCCCTGTCTGGCCCAGCTGGCTCTGCTGCCCCTAAATCTACCCCAGCTGTCTCTGCTGCCCCTAAATCTACCCCAGCTGGCTCTACTGCCCCCCTGTCTGCCCCAGCTGGCTCTACTGCCGCTCCACCTGCACCTCCATCTGCTCCAACTCATTCTACTCCCTCTGTAACTACCCCTGAGTCCTTATCTGCCCCATCTCCCCCCTCCTCCTTTGTATCTGCCCCCCTCCCCCTCTCCACCACCCTTCCTGTCCCCCTCCCCTCCGCCCTTCCTAATCCCCTTCCCTCTGCACCCCTCCCCTCTGCCCATCCTAACCCCTCTGCCCATCCTAACCCCTCTGCCTCTGTACCCCTCCCCTCTGACCATCCTAACCCCTCTGCCCATCCTAACCCCTCTGCCCCTGCCCCCCTCCCCTCTGCCCCTACCTTTACTGCCCCTGTTGTACCCTCCCCAGTTTCCTCCCTCCTTCCTTCCTCCCTTGATGCTCCTGTGACCTCTCCCCCCCCCTCGCCCTCCCATTCTGCCCCTTCTGCCTCCCTACCCCACTCCTCCCTCCCCCAAGACCCCCTCCCCTCAGAAGCCTCAGTCTGTCCCCCAGGTAAGACCCACCCTCTGAAGACACAACATCCAATTAGGGCTGGGCGATACATTAAAAACAATTATATCTTGATATTGTCAATTTTTACAATATTCAATATATATCTCGATATGTTTTCATTTAAATAATAAAAAAACATGATTTTCTTTTTCCCCATTAGAAAACATCAAAAACAATTTAGATAGAACAGCTATTGTTACAAAGTACAATGTGTAGTGCAAATTTAAGCAGTTTCCATAACATGGTACTTGAAACTTGATTCATGCAGAGGTCCTTATGTGACAGGACAAAAAGAGAGCAAAAGAGAGTGCCTGTGCAATTTCAGTTTGTGCACATGCTCTTTGTGAGCATGTGCACAAACTGATGGTGATCTTAAAACACAAGCAACACAAGGACCAGCATTTTTTCAATTGTTATATTCGATATTCACAATATTTTCAAATTTTACATCGTCAAAATTATTGCGATATTATCGCTAATATTCGATATATAGCCAAGCCCTACATCCAATCTAAAATATATAAATGCCTGTAATCCTGACCCCTGCCTCCCCCCCTCCCCCTCTGCTATCCCCCAGGAGTGGGCCAGTCCCCCCAGCCCCCCCCAGGCCTGCAGCAGCTGCTCCAGGACCCCCTGTACCCTGGCTTTCCCCAGGGCCCGGAGGGGGAGGTGGTTCCCTGCCCCCCCTACTGCCTGCTGCACTCTGGAGAGGACCTGCCCCGAGGTACACACACGATGCTAACCTGCCCCGAGGTACACACACGATGCTAACCTGCCCCGAGGTACACACACGATGCTAACCTGCCCCGAGGTACACACACGATGCTGACCTGCCCCGAGGTACACACACGATGCTAACCTGCCCCGAGGTACACACACGATGCTAACCTGCCCCGAGGTACACACACGATGCTAACCTGCCCCGAGGTACACACACGATGCTAACCTGCCCCGAGGTACACACACGATGCTGACCTGCCCCGAGGTACACACACGATGCTGACCTGCCCCGAGGTACACACACGATGCTAACCTGCCCCGAGGTACACACACGATGCTAACCTGCCCCGAGGTACACACACGATGCTAACCTGCCCCGAGGTACACACACGATGCTGACCTGCCCCGAGGTACACACACGATGCTGACCTGCCCCGAGGTACACACACGATGCTGACCTGCCCCGAGGTACACACACGATGCTGACCTGCCCCGAGGTACACACACGATGCTGACCTGCCCCGAGGTACACAAACCTGCCCCGAGGTACACACACGATGCTAACCTGCCCCGAGGTACACACACGATGCTAACCTGCCCCGAGGTACACACACGATGCTAACCTGCCCCGAGGTACACACACGATGCTGACCTGCCCCGAGGTACACACACGATGCTGACCTGCCCCGAGGTACACACACGATGCTGACCTGCCCCGAGGTACACACACGATGCTAACCTGCCCCGAGGTACACACACGATGCTGACCTGCCCCGAGGTACACACACGATGCTGACCTGCCCCGAGGTACACACACGATGCTGACCTGCCCCGAGGTACACACACGATGCTGACCTGCCCCGAGGTACACACACGATGCTGACCTGCCCCGAGGTACACACACGATGCTGACCTGCCCCGAGGTACACACACGATGCTGACCTGCCCCGAGGTACACACACGATGCTGACCTGCCCCGAGGTACACACACGATGCTAACCTGCCCCGAGGTACACACACGATGCTAACCTGCCCCGAGGTACACACACGATGCTGACCTGCCCCGAGGTACACACACGATGCTGACCTGCCCCGAGGTACACACACGATGCTGACCTGCCCCGAGGTACACACACCAGTAGTAAAGAGTAGTGCTGTCAGTTTAACGCATTATTAACGGCGTTAACGCAAACCCATTTTAACTGCGTTAATTTTTTTATCGCGAGATTAACGTTCTTTTTGGCCTAGCAAACTTTGTAGTTTTTTTCACATGCAGTTGCAACAACTACTGACGTTAGAAAAACTACAATACCACACCGGATCTAGCTAGACCGGAAACAAAACAACAGGCACGCCGCACTCACTTGTTTGGGCTTGCGAGCCGGCTAAAGAGTAGTAGGCTAACGTTACGTTTTGAGTGGATGGCGAGCGCGAGACGCCAAAATGGATGCCAATAGGATTCTGAATGGAAAGTTTACTTTTAAAAAGTTGCCAAATGGTTCCATTGACAAGACCAAAGTGATCTGTGTGTTTTGTCGTTGTGAACTGAGCTATCATCGCAGCACGTCCAGTCTGAAATACCACTTGATGGCCAAGCACACAGCTGATGCGAATTCTCTACCCCCTCGTCAAAGCCAGGCGATTGCAATGTTGTTTTCAATTTAAAAAAAACATTTGCACCAAGCAATCCGATCCACTTTTCCATGTTGATAAGAGCATTAAAATGAGAAAAAATAATTGGACAAAAAGAAATCAAGGGACATTTAGAATAGATAAAAATGTGCGATTAATCGCGAGTTGTTAACTATGCCATTAATGCGATTAAATATTTTTATCGTTTGACAGCACTAGTAAAGAGATGATTCAGGCATGAATAGTATATAAAATTATTTTTTATTTGATTACCAGGTAGAAACACACAACTCTTATAGGTACTGCTACCATATCAATGCAGACATGACTAGTAGAGAGTTGATTCTAGGATGTCTCTCTCTCCCTCTCTCTCCCAGACATCAACATTCTCAGGTTCTTCTACAACCTGGGTGTGAGGGTAAGAAACAGAGACGCGCGCGCACACACACACACACAGGTGCACAAACATTGTTTACTGTTTATGATGTTTGTGGCTAGTGATGTGTCTCCTCCCCCAGGCTTACTCGACCCCCATGTACCTCCCCTACTACTACCTCCTCCCCCTTCAGCAGGCCTTCTCCCTGCAGCCCAGAGCCCCCCCACCAGCCCCCCTCCTGCCCCCTTGGTACCCCTCCTCCAGCCCCCCCCACCCCCACTCCTCTCTGGGGCAGTATGAGAACCACCAGGCCCCCCTCTCCCAGGCCCCCCCCTCCCAGGCCCCAGACCCCCCCCAGCAATCGTACCCCCCCCACGCCCAGACCCCCCCTCGTACGGGGTCCCTCCCCTGGCCACCCTCCCCCAGACCCGCCCCCTACATGGGCCCATATGCAGGCCCCGCCCCCGCTCCCTCATACCCCCCTCCCCTCTACACACCCCAGTACCCTCCTCCCAACTACATACCTGCACCGCACCCTCAGAACACACCCTACTACCCCCCCACCTCGCCCCACCTTCCCCCCACCTACCCCCACCCAGTCCCCCCTGGAGGCTCCCAGAACCAGGGGCCCTTCGAGCTGTCCCACCCCGCCGGCGGAGCCTCGCCCCCTGGGCACAGGGCCGCCCCCCTGGGGGACGGTAGGGGGGCTAACGCTAGCTGGTGTGAGGAGAGGGGCCAGGGAGACACAGGCTCCAGGACAGGGTCCCTGCTGGGGGAGCCCCCCCTGCCTCTGGGGGCCCCCTCTGGACAGGTAGGTCACCTGCTGCTGGGGAGGGTTAGCTACACACACACAGACACCTGCTCTGAGGTGCTGCTGCACTGATGGTACCCTCTCAGTATATCTCTCCTTACCTCTCCTCTCTCTGTCGTCGTCCCCCCCCCCCTCAGGTCTCATGGTCTCTTCCTCACTCTCACCAGACGCCAGGAAGTAGACTCCCTCTGTTCAAGGAAGTCTCTGTCGTCATGACAACACAAGGAGCATGCGATGGCTCTGCCCCCATGGCGACCAGTGAGATGCGTTGGTCGGACAATAACCTCACCAGGACCTACCAACCAACCAATGTCTTGGATCTGTTCAAGGGGGTGGGGCCTCTGTATGCAGCCCCGCCCCTCTCTCAGAGTGGCAGCCAAACGGAAGAGGGGGAGGGGCTAGAATCATCTGACCCCGCCTTCAGGGGAGCAAGGGTGATGTATTCCCGCACCCGGGGGCGTGGCCGCGGTCTCGATGGCAACCGTTTTCGGGCCGGTTACCGTGGAAGGAGAGGTAGCTATGACGACCGCTGGGATGGCGGGTTCCGGGAGAGGCGCCATGGAGACTACTACTTTAAGGCCACCCCTTTTGTGTACCAGGACCGGGGGCGGGGGCGGGGCTACAATCACTACTCCACCAATGGGAGGGAGGCAGAATATGCCGGCGGCCATAGGAACGGCCCTTATCCAAATTCCTGAGTTATAATTGGCACTTTTTTTGCGATTGTGTATCTTTTTTTACAGCTGTTGTTTGTTTGTTTCTGTAATCCAGATGCTGGGTTGAGGGAGCGGCTGTCTATTTTAAGCGGGAAGTTTAGTTTCCCCTGTGCCTTGGCTGTGTGCTGGCTAGACTGGCACCTCCAGGTTCACCCTGGGGTTCTGTCCTAACTTTGAATAAATGAGTTTATTAAACATGCTGATGTCTTTAATCAGAAGCTGGCCCAGGCTGTTGGACAGCTCTCCTCTGCTTCTAACGCTGCGTCGCTCCTCAGGGCATCTAGAACCCTCAGGGTTCGAATTATGGGGGGGGCTCTGACCACCCTAATTAAGACCTGGACCCCCAAAAAGAGGTAAAAACAGGTCGGGGGTCAATATATTTATAAATTGTTACCTGTAATCGTACATATATTACAATGTATTTACCATATTCATGGCTGGAAGAATCTTGTAATATGATTTCAGAAACCCCTAAAGTGGACCGTACCATTTCTTAACCTAAGACGTTAGTTGAACCCAGAGACAGAGGTATCCTGTACGCCCTGGAGAAAAGGTTTTTCGATTGTCATGCACTGTATAACGGAATGTTTTGATTTCGGAACGTGCCTCATGGGTTCTAAGGACTGTTTAGTGACTGGCAGGAGGGGTGTGTGTGTGTGCGCGCGCGGGTGTCTGTCCTGAGTACATGACGTTAGAGATCGTACTGTAATGGCCGGTTTGGAAACAAACTTTTTTTTTTGAGGAGCTTCGGTTGGGGAGTTGGACGATCATGTGACTTCTCCCTTATAAAAAATATTGTTAGCTGGATATGGCGTGACTTTAGGATGTTTCTGATGACCAGTCAGTAAAATAATCTATGGGTGTGACCGCCTGTGAAGTACAAATTATCTCCGAGGTCAGAAGCAGGGTGTAGAAAGAATGACGTTATTAATTTGTGCGACAAGAGTTTTACTATTACTAGGTTTCGTCATCCGCAGGCGCCAACAACAACATTGGGAGGGAGTTTCGAAGTGGCTAACTAGCCGTTACACAGAACAACAAATGTACATTTGGTAAAATATGCAATCCATGGAGAGTCGATTGTAACACCCGATAACTACACCCTTAAACCCTCAAGGTAAGGTTAACATGCAACAATTGCGTCTGTTTGCAAAACGGGTTATTTGACAACGTCAACGAGCTAGCTACAGTAGCTCCGAGTAACACGAATCCATAAGCATAACATAAAAAAAACATTCCAGGTTCCGTTGGTAACTAGCTCAGGCATTTGCCTTTTATTACATGAAAACATTCACTCTGAATCTCACGCTTCTACCCCTATCGGCTTGCTTTAGCAAGTCTGCCAGACAGCTTGTCTACGTGTGTCAGAATTAGTAGTGCTAGCTAACCGCCCGTTACAGTACTAGCGCTAGAACTAAACTTGGGTATCCAGGTAGACCGGTCTTTAGATGAGATGGTCCCCAAAGCAGTGACCGTCGTACTGAACGGTGTGTTTCGAAGTGGCCGTTTTTTCACCTGATATAATGTGTATCCCCTCTAACTTTAGCTAGAAAAGAGCAGACATCTCCATATGATCTCAGGTTGTTCACTGTGACCAAAAGAACACAGAAAATAACACACCTGATGGCAGGACAGACCCGTTGCATGTTAGGGGATACTCATATGGTAGACAGGTGAACAAAGCATGGAAAACACTGTCGATTAATCCACAATTTCCACATTTTCAACCTTTTGAAACTGTTTTTGGGAAATGTCCTTGACCAAAACCCAATGTGCAAGCCAGCGCAGTGCTTTGATAACTAGCTTGTTTCTGACAGTGAAGACGGTAAGTGTTGTCTGAACTGGTCTTGTGTGACAGGATGGCTACCCCGAGCAAGACCCCCCCTGGCGCCGACCCCAAGCAGCTGGAACGGACAGGGACAGTCCGTGAGATCGGGTCCCAGGCTGTGTGGTCACTGTCCTCCTGTAAACCAGGTGAGTGTGACCCCAGAGGATCACAAAGGAAACTCCTTCCTACTGCTTCTTAATGGTCTCTCTCTCTCCATATCTCCCTGCCTCTCTCTCTCTCCATATCTCCCTGCCTCTCTCTCTTTCCATATCTCCCTGCCGCTCTCTCTCTCCATATCTCCCTGCCTCTCTCTCTCTCTTTCCATATCTCCCTGCCTCTCTCTCTCTCTCTCTCCATATCTCCCTGCCTCTCTCTCTTTCCATACCTCCCTGCCTCTCCTCTCTCCATACCTCCCTGCCTCTCCTCTCTCTCCATACCTTCCTGCCTCTCCTCTCTCTCTCCATATCTCTGTGCCTCTCTCCATACCTCCCTGCCTCTCCTCTCTCTCTCTCCATACCTCCCTGCCTCTCCTCTCTCTCCATACCTCCCTGCCTCTCCTCTCTCCATATCTCCCTGCCTCTCTTTCTCCATACCTCCCTGCCTCTCCTCTCTCTCCATACCTCACTGCCTCTCCCCTCTCCATATCTCCCTGCCGCTCTCTTTCTCCATATCTCCCTGCCTCTCCTCTCTCTCTCCATATCTCCCTGCCTCTCTCTCTCTCCATATCTCCCTGCCTGTGTGTACCTGCAGGGTTCGGGGTGGACCAGCTGAGAGACGACAACCTGGAGACGTACTGGCAGTCTGACGGCTCTCAGCCGCACCTGGTCAACATCCAGTTCAGGTGTGTGTGTGTGTGTGTGTGTGTGTGTGTGTGTGTCTGACGGCTCTCAGCCTCACCTGGTCAACATCCAGTTCAGCTGTGTGTGTGTTCATGGGATCTCTCCTGTAGAGCTTCTGCAGGGCTAGTTGTGTCTCCCTCCAGCCCTCATCACCCTGCTGCTTCCTGTCTGGTTGTCTCCCTCCCGCCCTCATCACCCTGCTGCTTCCTGTCTGGTTGTCTCCCTCCCGCCCTCATCACCCTGCTGCTTCCTGTTTGGTTGTCTCCCTCCCGCCCTCATCACCCTGCTGCTTCCTGTCTGGTTGTCTCCCTCCCGCCCTCATCACCCTGCTGCTTCCTGTTTGGTTGTCTCCCTCCCGCCCTCATCACCCTGCTGCTTCCTGTTTGGTTGTCTCCCTCCCGCCCTCATCACCCTGCTGCTTCCTGTTTGGTTGTCTCCCTCCCGCCCTCATCACCCTGCTGCTTCCTGTTTGGTTGTCTCCCTCCCGCCCTCATCACCCTGCTGCTTCCTGTCATCAGGAGGAAGACCACGGTGAAGATGCTGTGTGTCTATGCTGACTACAAGTCTGATGAGAGCTACACTCCCAGCAAGATCTCCGTCAGAGTAGGGAACAACTTCCACAACCTGCAGGAGATCAGAGTAAGACACACACACATTCACTGACACACACACACTGACACACTCACACACACACTCACGCTGACCCTGTCCCCCCTGACCCTGTCCCCCTGACCCTGTCCCCCTCCCCCTGCAGCAGCTGGAGATGGTGGAACCTGGAGGCTGGATCCACGTTCCCCTCCTGGACCCCCTGAACAGCCCCATCAGAACCTTCATGATCCAGATTGCCGTGCTGGCAAACCACCAGAACGGCCGGGACACCCACATGAGGCAGATCAAGGTGTACACCCCCGTGGAGGAGAGCTCCATAGGGAGGTTCCCACGATGCACCACGGTGGACTTTATGATGTTCCGCACCATCAGATGATACCTGGCTCTCCCTCACCCAGACTGGTTCAGAAAGGTCCAAAGACTAGTCCCTTGCCCAGACTGCCTTCTACAGACTTGTCCAGACTGGTTTAAACTGGTTCTGACCCAGTAACCATGCCCCGTGCCTACTCTCCTTACCCATGTCTTTCTGTATCTCTGTTTATCTGCCTGTTGTTGTAATAAACGTAACTGTGAGAAGACCTGGGCTGGTGGACTGATTTCCTGCCTGTGCTGGGCTGTATTGTCCTGTCATACCCCAGCTGACCACAGGGGGGCAGCATCTTACTACCTCACTAGGCAACACAGAAGACTGGATTTCAAACTTTCTACAGATGCTGTTACCCCCTCCACAAATTATATGCTTTTGGTGAACAGTAAAAGCGCCTTGACATTTCTTGCTTTCTAGATTAGACAAGTTCTATGTTGTTTTTAGACTGGTTATAGGTAACAGTTGGCTGAACTTTCCTTCCGGTTAGCAGGAGGGCGTGTGTAGGTGTGCTTTAGCGCTTAGCGCCTTGTTAGCATCCTGTTTCAAATCTGTGGTTGCTGATTCAAAGAGAGCGAGCAGAGAGGAGGGACCAGGATATGACACGTGTTGTTGAGTCTCCAGCTACACTTCGCCCATCAAGATGGTCCTGATATACATTCACCTCACTGTCCTGGGTGAGTCCACATCTTCATCCCTCACACACACATAATCTTCCTCCCTCATGGTGCCTTTCGTCAAACTGTTCAACCCTCTGGTTCTAGACAAACGCTTTGGTTATAGACAAACTCTCTGGGTGTAGACAGACCCTCTGGTTCTCTGCTTCTAGACAGACTCTCGGTTCTTTGGTTCTCTCATTTTGATGGTGTCATGAATGTGTTAACTGTTTCCCAATGATTATCCTCCCTCTCCCTTCTTTCATCCTCTCTTTCTACATCTATCTCCTCCTTCCCTCCCTTTCTCCCTCTCTCCTCTCCCACTTTCCCTCCTTCCCTCTCTCCTCACCCTCTGTCTCTCCTTCCTTACTCCATCTCTCCCTCCCTCCGTCTTGCTCCTCAATCTCCCTCCCTTTTCAACAGTGGTGTTTTCTGGTGGCAGACTGCTTGAAGGGACCACTACTGGTGCCTCAGATACCCCTGGTCCCCCCTCTACTGCCTCAGCTGCCCCTGGTCACACCCCTATTCCCACAACTACCTCCTCCAACAGCTACCCTAAGCCAGCGGGGAACCTGTCTGAAACCGTTAACGTGACAACAGCATACGTTAAGAACAGCATCGGGACCAGCCCTGACCAGGTCGTTACGACGACCGCTAACGTAGTTCTAGACCACAACACAACGGCCTTCGGCGGAGTTGTGTCGCTGGGCCAACCAAAAGAAGGGGACGGTGTGAATGGCGTGTCCACGGAAACCGTCGCTGTGACGAAGACGACCACTGAGGCATCAAAAGGTGAGCTTAACTGTCAAGTCTGATGAAATAAGGAAGGACAAAACACACACACACACATCTAGAGCAGAGCATGCATGAGGTGTGTGAGCAGAGCCCCAGCTAGCTGGCTTCCTGTCAGCTAACCTCAACTGTCACATCGTTCACACTATCAGACCTAGGCCTGGGGAAAACACACAAACACACACAAGTACACACACACAAATATACACGCATGTATGCAAGTAGCCTAGCCAAGCCCAAACCTACAGTAAATAGCACATATGAACAGAAAGAATGCACACCTAGCCTAGCTTAGCCTAGCTAGCATTGTCATGGTATCACACACCTAGCCGAGCTTAGCTAGCATTGCCATGGTCTCACACACCTAGCTTAGCTAAGCTAGCATTGCCATGGTCTCACACACCTAGCTTAGCTTAGCTAGCATTGGCATGGTATCCCGCACCTAACCTCTTTGCACCCATACACAGGTTGTCTTTCTGTTGACTGTGTTTGTGTGTGTTTCAGGAAGAGGCAATGACAGCAGTGACACTGCAGGTGAGATGATGAGATCCTCAGGATTCATTACTCAAGTCATGAGTTACTCGATTCATCGGGAATGATGCAGAGCAACTCCTGCCCTCTCCTCCTCTCCTCCCCCTCTCCTCCTCTCCTCCCCTTCTCCTCCTCTCCTCCTCTCCTCCTCCTCCTCCTCCTCCTTCTCTCCTCCCCCTCTCCTCCTCCTCTCCTCCTCCTCTCCTCCTCTCCTCCCCCTCTCCTCCTCTCCTCCCCCTCTCCTCCTCTCCTCCCCCTCCTCTCCTCCCCCTCTCCTCCCCCTCTCCTCTCCTCCTCTCCTCCCCCTCTCCTCTCCTCCTCTCCTCCCCCTCTCCTCCTCTCATCCTCTCCTCCTCCCCCTCTCCTCCTCTCCTCCCCCTCTCCTCCTCCTCTCCTCCTCAACTCCTCTCCTCATCCTCCACCTCAGGTTACATCATCCTGGTCCTCATCCTCCTGGCTGTCATCATCCTGTGTGTCATCCTCTACATCCTCAGGAAGAACTCCAGGGTCAGCTCTTTCTCCTCTCTCTCCCCCCCCCTCTCTCTATTTTTCATTCTATTTGGACTGTTTTCAGCAAACATGTAAATCTAGAGAGCTGCTGCTAACCCTGCTGTTTCTGTTCTGGCATCTTGTTTTACCGTGTGTGTGTGTGTGTGTGTGTGTTGCGTCTCCAGAAATACTCGTTCGACCTCCAGCGTCCCGGCTACGGCCACGACACCCCTCTCACGTCTCTGGAACCTACCGGAGTCTTCGGGAACACCCCCGGTAACCAAGGCAACCATGCCAACCCAACCGGATCTCAGACTCCGTCAGCGTGTGTGTTCTGACTGACACTCGTGTGTGTGTGTGTGTGTGTGTGTTTGTGTGTGTGGGAGCAGGTGGCTTTGTGAGTTTGGGGAAGGAGGACGTTGTTGAGAACAACCTGTCCAATGGATCGTCCCACCCACTGGGAGAGGAGGAGGAGGGGGGAGGGGGAGGGGGAGGAGGAGGAGGAGGAGGGGGAGGCCCTCCCCTCCTCCGGGGCAGACCGACAGGCCGACTCGGGGAGTTTGATTGGCTGTCAGTCTCAGGTGAGTCTCACCAGCCTCACCCTGACCCCGCCCATAAAGAAGGTTGGCTTTAGCCTGGACATCGACCTGATTGACGGCAATATTGACCAATCCTGTGCCTCCTCTGTGCTGGACGTTGAGGAGGCGGAGCAACAGAACGAGAACAACAACAATGGATCTACTGGAGGTGAGAAACTAGAGAGCATCTATACACATAAACATATATACATGAAACACATGACCTGTAGGATTTATATCTATACACATAAACATATATACATGAAACACATGACCTGTAGGATTGATATCTATACACATAAACATATATACATGAAACACATGACCTGTAGGATTTATATCTATACACATAAACATATATACATGAAACACATGACTTGTAGGATTTATATTTATTTGTATATTTAATGTAACATGACCCCCCCCCCAGATCTGTCAGCGGTGACCTCTGACCCTAGAGCTCCCAGCATCTTCACTGAGATCAGTTTGGATGAGAGCATGCCGTAGGGGCATCCATCAGCTTACACCTCTTAGAACATGTAGAACAGAACAACACAGAACACACATAGAACATAAAGAACACAGAACAAACGGAACACATATAGAACATATTTTCTGTTTCATGCTTTGCCAGTTAATTTGTCTGCTCTGTGCTTTTATATACGATTTAGAACACAACGATAAAACATTTTCAAAGCTATTTTGGCATGAATGTTGCTTTATTTGCTCAAGTTAATTGACACTTGAATGTTTTTTTCTAAATAAAATGAGTAGTTTTGAGTTGGCTTCAGTGTGTGGAATGTTGGGATGTTGGTTTTGTCAGTTGTGTGGTAATTAGCTCGGTCAATGTTGGGATAGGGAGAGGGGGCTGGATGGAGAGGGTGAGAACTGGGCGGAGAGAGAGAGAGGAGGAGAGTGCATATAGAGGAGTGGAGGCTGCCTCAGCCCAGAGAGAGAAAGAGAAGAGAGAGGGATAGAACGTGAGGAGAGACGGAGAGAAAGGAGAGCAGTATGGCTGTCATAGAAGGGAGAAGAGAGAGGGAAGACCATAAGAAAGAGAGAGGAGGAGGAGAGAAGAGAGGAGGAGGAGAGAAGAGTGGAGGAGGAGAGAAGAGAGGAGGAGAAGAGAAAAGGGGAGGAGAGCCAGACCTCTGGACCCACAGGGGCCCTGGAGGGACCAACAGAACCATCATCATCAGCCTGCTGGCTCTCTTCTGCACAACAGTCCAGGGCACCAACTACGGCCCTCGTCCACCCAGCCCTCTCCCCCAGCCAGACTCCATCATCCTGGGCCTGCAGGCGCTGCAGGTGCCTCTGGGCGGGGTGGTGTTCCTGGAACCCCGGCTCCACCTGCAGACCAGAGTGCTTCCAGGGGATCGCTGCCAGGTGACTGTCCTGGATCAGAACCGCGTGGTTCCCCCCAGACCAGGAACCCTGCACCCCCTGAGGTTCCCCTGTGGGTTCCGGCGAGGGCAGGTGAGCTACACGCACCACGGCTCCCGCACGGCGCGTCGTGATTGGCTGCGGCTGCAGGTGAGGTACGACACGCCCACGGACACCATGGTGCTGCCCCTGACTCTGGAGGTGGAGCTGACCTCTGACCCCAGGCCAGGCGGCGTTCCGCTGGTCATCCTGGAGACGGACGGGCTCAGCAACCCTATCGATGGGCGGAGCCTGGGGATTCACCCTGGTGCCGGGGGAGGGGCCTCGCCCTGTAAGATCACCTCATTGGTGGGAACAATTGGGCTCCCCAAGTATGGATCTCTGGTGGGGGACGTCACCCGCGGCCAGGCGGTGGGCTGTGACGTGTTCGTCAACATGGGGGTTCGTTACAAACTCTCCGCCTCCTCCCCAGCCTCCCCCATCCTGGACTACATCCCCCTGCTGGTTGAGCATCTGGACAGGAAGGGGCATGTCCAGCAGAGGGAGCACATCCAGGTCACGGTGAAGGTCAGGGAGGGCGTGGTCAACTCCAAGCCCCGGCCCAGCTTCCTGTCCCTGATGATGCTGGAGGTGAACCAGTTTGTCATGACGGCGGTTACCGCGGAGACGCTGGCGGCGGAGGACCAGGAGTCGGTCGCCGAGGAGCTTGTCTTCCACATCCTGTCTCCCCCGGCGACCATCGACGGTTATGTCATCAGCACCGACGACCCGACCCGGCCAATCGGCTCGTTCTGCCAGGGTGACATCTCGGCGCTGAAGGTGGCGTTTGTCCCGCCCCAGGGGGATTCGGACCGCGAGCGCGTGGTGCACCTGGAGCTGGAGGTTGAGGATGGCGACGGAGCACGCTCAGAACGCTTCTCTCTCATGGTGCTGGTCAAGCCAATGAACACGCTGGCTCCCGTCGTCACAGGCAACCAGGGGCTCACGCTATTCGAGGGCCAATCGCGGCCCCTCTCTGTGCGCGTCAGCGATGAGGACGACCTATCGGAGGTGAGGATCTGGGTGAGGGCGGGGCTGAGGCACGGGGCTCTGCGGGTGGGCGGGTCAGCTGACAGGAAGTGGTTCACGGCGGCGGAGCTGCACGAGGGCGGGGTTGTGTACGAGCACGACGGCAGCGAGACGTCCAGTGACAACATCCTGTTCCACATGAAGGACGGGCAGGGCCACGAGGTCCACTTCCTGTTCCTGGTGACCGTCGTCCAATTGGATGACGAGCCCCCGGTGGTCGACGTCAACACAGGATTGGTCGTCCACAGGAAGCAGACTGTCTTCATTTCCTCCCGTGTTCTCAGTGCCACCGACGTTGACTCAGAGGACTCCTCCCTGACCTTCACCCTCCTCCCCCCCGCCTCCCCCCAGGGTGTGGTCGTCCTCAGGCAGAGCGAGAGGCCAGAGGGGGCGGGGCCAGAGGGGGCGGGGCTAGATGGGTGGGTGTTCCTCGGCTCCGAGGGCGTGTTCGAGCGTGCCGTGACATCATGGACCCAGAAAGACCTCCAAGATGGCCGCCTCTTCTACCGACACACCGGCCCCCGCCTCCCCGGCCTGACCAATCACCAGCTGGTGTTCCGTGTCCAGGACGACAACGTCCCCCCCAACCAATCGGAGGAGGTGGTGTTGGAGGTGACGGTGCAGCCGGTGGACGAGGTTCCTCCAGAGGTGGTCCCCGGTTTTCCTCTCAGCGTGACAGTTCCACGGTTCTCCGGTTCTCCTCTCAGCGTGACGGTTCTGGGGCCACGCCTCACTCCAATACACCGCGGCTGTCTTCTCTTCACAGACCTCGGCTCCGACGACCGGGACATCCGCTACTCTCTCACCTTCCCCCCCAGGGAGGCCGGCCTCCCCCCCAGCCTCCCCCAGGGCAGCCTGGTGCTGACAGACAGCCCGGAGGTCGAGGTGTCAGAGTTCACCCAGGAACAGATCAACCACCTGAAGATCTCCTACCGGCCTCCTGCCCAGGGCCTGCTCCTGGGTCCTAGAGCCCTCAACATCAGCTTCATCGTGATGGACCGAGCTGGAAACTCCGCCCCCGGAACCCTCAGGGTGCTCCTCCTCCCTGGCGACGACACGCCCCCTCGAGGCCGCCACGCGGACCTCAACATACACGTCAAGGACACGTATGTGCTTACCCGCGCCGACGTCACGGACACGGGTGTTGATGACATCATCGCGACGGTGGTGGTGGTGACTCAGACGCCAGCTCTTGGAGTGTTGATGTGTGCGGGGGCGGAGCTATCCGTCGGAGGGAGTTTCCACCTATCGGACATTGACGGCGGTGCGGTGGTCTACGTTCACCGCGGTGACCGACCAGGAAATGATGTCATCAAAGTGGAGGTGAGTGACGGGCGTCGCAAGTTCCCGGTAACTTTGGTAACCTTGCGGATAGACGTGGTACCTGCTCCCGCGCCCCTCCCGCCGACCCCCCCTCCCCCTCCAGGTGAGCTGAGCATCACCCTCCAGGTGAACGAGACGGCAGAGACACACCTGAGCGGGCAAGAGTTCCCGCTGACACTGGCGCACGCTGATGACATCACCATCGTCCTCCTGGTCGACCAACCGCCACGGTTCGGTGTGATCCAGGTTCGTGGCGAGCCCTCTGATAGGCTGAGCCTGCGGGATGTCATCGACGGGTTGGTGTCGTACGTCCACTTAGGAGAGGAGGTGGGTCCCTGGGGGCGGAACGACAGCTTCATGCTCACCGTGATAGGCCGCTGGGTCGTCGGGGGCAACCGAGTGGAGAGGGTGCGTGTGGAGGTGCGCGTGCTTCCTGTGGACTCCGCCCCGCCCGTCCTCCACGTGGGCGAGGCGGTGAGGGTGACGGAGGGCGAGAGGACGAGGGTGACCAATCACAACGTTCGTCTGGAGGACGGGGACACGCCCCCGGAACGCCTCCTGTGTTCCGTCCTGACCCCGCCCACCTTCGGGTTCCTGGAGGTCGCAACCCCGGCGCCTGGCTCGGAGAAGTCTCGTGCCGGCATCGCCGCGATGATGTTCTCCCAAGCGGAGCTGCTGCGAGGCGGCGTGTTCTACGTGCAGAGCGTCCACCGCGGGACCGAGCCCGTGGAGGACAGGCTCACCCTCCGCTGCTCCGACGGCACCCACCAATCACATCCCCTCATCGTCCCCGTGGTGATCGTCCCGGCCAATGACGAGGCGCCCCAGCTGTTCTGGCGGGAGCTGTTAGTCGAGGAGGGCATGAGCCTCGCCGTGGACGAGCCACTCCTCAACGCCCGCGACCTGGACCTCCCCGCCGACCCCCTCCTCTTCAGGGTCAAAGTTCAACCCCTTCACGGACGCCTCGTCCAGCACCTGCCCACGGGCACCGTCTCTGTGGCGACCTTCACCCTGGAGCAGGTGCGGGCGGGGTCGCCCATCCTGTACGAGCACGGCGGGTCGGAGGAGCCGAGGGACAACTTCACCCTGGTCCTGACGGACGGCCGGCACCAGACGGAGGCCACCGTCCTGGTCCTGGTCCTGCCCGTGGACGATGAGACGCCCCGGGTGGAGGTGAACGCCGGCCTGGAGCTCCTGCCGGGCCAGAGCCGCCCTCTGACCCCCAGGGTCGTCAAGGTGACCGACCTGGACTCCGACGACCCCAGCCTGACCTTCGTGCTCCGCCAGGAGCCTCGTGAGGGACGGCTGGAGAGACGTGTAGGGTCAGAGGTCAACATCACTGTGGGTGGGTGGACACACGCACGCATGCATACGCACACACACACACACACACAGAGTTATGACTCCCCCACCTCTCCCCCCCAGGTATGAACTTCACCCAGAGGGATGTGGACGCGGGCATGGTCTGGTACACGCACACCGGTCGCCATGGCGGCAGTCGAGACCTGTTCCGCTTCGACGTGACGGACGGCACCAACCTGCTGATCGACCGTTACTTCTACATCACCATCGCCGGCGACGACGCTGTCCACCCGGTGGTGGTGAACCGGGGCGTGGCGTTACCGGAAGGCGGCCGCGTCCTCCTGACCACCGACGTCCTCAGCACCTCCGACCTCAACAGCCCCGATGAGCGCCTGACCTTCACCCTGACCCGCGGCCCCGCCAGGGGTCACCTGGAGGTCACCGACCGACCCGGGGTTGCCGTGACGACCTTCACGCAGCTGCAGCTGGCGGGAAGTAAGGTGTTCTACGTCCACACGGCGCTGGACGAGGGGAGACACGACAGCTTTGAGTTCCAGGTGAGTCCCAGGTGAGTTCCAGGTGAGTTCCAGGTGAGTCCCAGGTGAGTTCCAGGTGAGTTCCAGGTGAGTCCCAGGTGAGTTCCAGGTGAGTTCCAGGTGAGTTCCAGGTGAGTTCCAGGTGAGTCCCAGGTGAGTTCCAGGTGAGTCCCAGGTGAGTTCCAGATAAGTTCCAGGTGAGTTCCAGGTGAGTTCCACTCGCCTCAAACGGACGAGAACCAGTCCGTTTGGCTGACGCTCTTATCCAGCAATGTGGGGTTGAAGGGGGTTTTAGAACCTGCCGCCTTTTGTTCTGCCGTCACATGCCTCTAGCCACTGATCTGTACCTAGACCCACCTAGCAATCAGAGGTCGCAAACAATATCTGTGAGTCACTTTGGATACAAGTGTCTGCTAAATGAATATGAAAAATGTATTTAAAAAAAATTATGTTTACAATCTTAATGTTTACATTTATGCATTGTAGCAGACGCTTTTAAAATACATTCTAAACAATCTTGTTATGATATTCCTGCTGTACATGCTGTCTCTCTTCATCGTTGTCCAATCACATCGCAGGTGACAGATGGGAGGAACGTCGTCTATAGGACCTTCAGGGTGTCAATCACAGACGTGGACAACAAGCGGCCAATCCTGCGCGTGCGTGGGCTGACCCTGGGGGGCGGGGCCACCAAGCTGGTCACGCCCTTCGAGCTGGGCGTGGAGGACGAGGACACCCCTGATTGGCTGGTGGAGTTCACGGTGACCCGCCCCCCTCTCTGGGGTCGCCTCCTCTACAACAGAACCAGAACCACCTCCTCCTTCACCAGCTGGACCTGAAGGAGAACCGGATCAGCTATCAGAGCCGCGGTTACACGGAGGACAGCCTCCTCTTCATCGTGACAGACGGAACCCACGCTGGGTTCCACGTGTTCCCCGACACCGTCCGGCTCACGGTTCTACCCCAGACCCTGCGGTTCCACATCCTCCCCGGGGAGGGGGGGGGACCCAGGCTGGTTCTCAACAGGGCCGTCACCTCCCTCACGGTTCTCCAGACCGGTTCTCCTGGCTTGGTCATCACCAACAAGGTCCTGAAGGCGGAGAAAATGTGGAACCCAGGGAACCAGCGGAGGATCCAGGTCCAGGGGAGACGCCGGGAGCCCAGCCCAGGCAGGACATCATGTTCTGGGTCACGAAACAGCCGAAGTGGGGGGTGCTGATCAACACAGCCCTGGGGAACTCAAGCATCAGCACCTTTACTCAGGGTACACACTCACTCACACACACACACACACACACAGTGAGTAGATCATTCAGCACTATGCCCAGCATGTTATTGACAGCATGTGGCTTGTATCCCCCCCAGATGACGTGGACCAGATGAGGATCAGCTATGTTCTTCCAGACAGGGTGAACTCCTCCTCGGACGTCTTCCTCTTCAGTCTGCTGGACCAGAGTGAGACCCTGACATGACCCCTGACCCCGACACCTCGTGACCCCGACACCTCGTGACCCCTGACCCCGACACCTCTAACCTCTAACTAGAATAATACTTGTTCATTTCACTCAGTAGGCGCTTCCATCTAAAATGATTTTCAGGGGGGGGGTTGAACCTGAGAACTCTGTATCTGAGATAAACCCATCTCCGCTCGCAGCATGTTGTTAGGGTTGTGTTTGGCATTCAGCACCCTGGTGTGAGGAGTTAAGAGGGAGGGGGAGAGAGAGAGGGAGGGGGGAGGGGGGGAGGGGGAGAGTGAGGGGGAGGGGGAGAGAGGGGAGAGAAAGACAGAGAGAGAGAGAGAGAGAGAGAGAGAGAGAGAGAGAGAGAGAGAGAGAGAGAGAGAGAGAGAGAGACAGAGACAGAGACAGAGACAGAGACAGAGACAGAGACAGAGACAGAGACAGAGACAGAGACAGAGACAGAGACAGAGACAGAGACAGAGACAGAGAGGTAACAACAAAGGGAGGACAGATAACTGTTTGTCAGTTTGCTCCCACAGTAACACCGCTATTATAACCTAGGTGACATGTTGGTCTGATGTCACTGAACCAAACCCCCCCCCCCCCTCCTCCCCCCCCCCCTCCTCCCCCCCTCCCCCCTCCCCCCCCCCTCCTCCCCCTCCCCCCTCCCCCCCCCCTCCTCCCCCCTCCCCCCTCCCCCCTCCCCCACCCCCAGAGGGCCAGCCCTTGTCTGGCCAGCCCTTCCAGCTGCGCTGGTCCTGGGTGTCCCTGGAGCCTGTGCGCCCCCCGGTGGATGAGAGCTGCAGCTACATGCAGGTG
The DNA here is from genome assembly GCF_963692335.1 of Osmerus eperlanus. Lineage (NCBI taxonomy): Eukaryota > Metazoa > Chordata > Actinopteri > Osmeriformes > Osmeridae > Osmerus > Osmerus eperlanus. Next base: position 18 of record NW_026911578.1, on the reverse strand, counting down.
ACCCTCAGGAGGAGGGGC
>NW_026911577.1:0-3000 GCF_963692335.1 Osmerus eperlanus | reverse complement strand
GGGGGAGGGAGAGACAGACAGAGGGGGAGAGAGACAGAGGGGGAGAGAGAGAGAGAGACAGAGAGACAGAGGGGGACAGAGAGAGATAGAGAGAGAGAGAGAGAGAGGGGGAGAGAGATGGAGAGGGAGAGAGAGGGAGAGAGAGAGAGAGAGAGAGAGAGAGGGAGAGACGTCCTCCCAGGTCTGATGAGCTGGAATGTAAGGCTGATGATGAGTGGGAGTGAGCTGCCTGAACACAGAGTGATGCATGATGGGAAGGGAGAGCAACACTTCACACACTCAGGGCATCTGTCTCTGATCTTCGCAAACAGGCACACACACACATACGCACTTACAGACACGCACACACACACACACACAAACCATGTCAGTTGTGCACCACAGCACAGATCGCTGGTGTGTGTTAATCTGTCATTGTGTAGCGTGTAGTATGTAGGGTGTATGTCGTTAGGGTGGATCATGATAAAAGAAGACATCAATGTTGTTTTGTGTTTGGCTCTCTCTCTGTTCTCGTCAATACAGATCATTTGCATAATCTTCTGGCTTGATTGAGAACCCCCCCAACACACACACCCCAACATCCCCGTACCCCCGTGTGGTGGGAATGGTTGAGTCCACTGGCCTGCTCTGACCCCGTGGTGAGCAGGTAGTTGGGCCACTTATCATGGAAATGGGGGTGAAACAAAAAATAATGAAAGTCAGGAACCCTTCGGAGTCCTCAAAAAAAGTTTGCAACATTTTTTGTTCTCCAAACGGCAAACAGTGATTGCTCTCTCGTCTGTGTTAATGATGAGATGAGCCAGTGGTGCCAAGACTCTCGTGGAAGCGAACAGCACAAGTGGGTGTTTGACAAGTAGATACGGAGGCATTAACAGGGAGGTGGGAGAGCTGGCAGACAGAGAGAGTGTTGATCAACATGCAGGCCTCTCTGTCAACAACAACACTCGCCACCAGTGCGGTCACACAGCCTGGAGAGTGCTTCAGATGTGATACCAGCCGTATGCGTCAAACTGAAAAAGGGGTTTAGGGAGCTTCGGGACTTCCTGAAACAGTACCTGTACTATCGTCCTCATGCAGAATCACTCAAATCAATTAGATTTGAAATGTTGTTATTCTGCTGTGTTTATATTGGATGCTTTGGCAGTTTGGATGCATCCCTGCATTTACACCTTCAGTAGGCTTGTTCCCCTACAGAAAAGAAGTGTTATACATCAGATCTATAATATATTACTATTGTTATTGTTGTGTGTATCAGAGCCCACACTTCTTTACTTTAACTTGAGTGCAAAAGTGTAGTCAGTAAGTACTAGGTCAAGTTGAAGTACTTCACCTTTTACCAGAGTCTTTTAAACATGAGGATCTGTACTTCTACTTGACTGAAGGATGTGTGTACTTTTGCCATCTCTGGTTAGCAGTGATCTCTCAGTGATTAAGGTTCTCCCTATATGGCAGGAAGATAGCCTAGATTGTAAAAAATGTTCTCCGTTATTATGCAGGAAATCATCCTTGATAGTATAACATGTTGAAAGAAGAGCTTTTATATTTGTTATTTCAATTGTGATTATGTGTAATTGTGTTCCCATATGTTCAAGGTGGTGTGTATTAAACCCTGATTTGTCCAGGCAGACACACAAACAGAAGCTATTATCTCCGGATGTGTAGCATCATCCACGCTGTCTAGAGGTGCCCCAGCAACACCCTGGACAGTCATCACACCCCCTCAGTTCAGGCTCTCACTAGACTGTGTGTGTTACTACATTGTGTGTGTGTTACTGGAGTGTGTGTGTCACTACAGTGTGTGTGTTTTACTAGAGTGTGTGTGTTACTAGTGTGCGTGTCACTAGATTGTATGTGTGTTACTAGAGTGTGTGTGTTACTAGTGTGTGTGTCACTAGATTGTATGTCAGAGCAAATAGTGTCTTACTGAGTGTACTTCGTGACTGCCATCTGACTGTAAGTAACCAGAGTTTGTTTCATTCATTTGTGTTTTGCTAAAACTTTGCCTCAAGGACAGAGGGTAAGGGTATAGCAGCTAAATTGGTCAATAGGTAGCTAGCTAGAGATCGAGTTTCAGGGTACTTGCCGCCGAGTGAGACCCTGGCTTTGTTTACATAATTAGGGCCATTGTCAGCTGCGCCTCTAGCATATTTAGGCGATTAGCACTGCAGAGGCAGCCTCGTCTGGCAGCCTCGGTGCACGAAGACTCGGTCGAACAAAGACAGGGAGTCTACCTGCGGGAGTCGAACAAAGACAGGGAGTCTACCTGCGGGAGTCGAACAAAGACAGGGAGTCTACCTGCGGGAGTCGAACAAAGACAGGAAGTCTACCTGCGGGAGTCGAACAAAGACAGGGAGTCTACCTGCGGGAGTCGAACAAAGACAGGGAGTCTACCTGCGGGAGTCGAACAAAGACAGGGAGTCTACCTGCGGGAGTCCACCGAGGATGGCCGACGTGGTGGATCACCTCTTCTGATAAGTATCACCCTATCTGTATTTTAATCCACCTAGAACATATTCATAGCTAGCATGTGTTTCTTCAGCATTCCCGTTCATTACACTACCCGTAGACGTAGATATATCACAAAGTATATACGGTCAACTTCTAACCTTCACTACCTATCCAGATCTTCTCCACCTGCCCTCTCTCTTTCTATAGGGCTCTGGAACTGCCAGTCTTCTGTGAACAAGGCAGACTTCATCCCAGCGTTTGCATCTCATGCTTCTCTTCATGCCCTTGCGCTGACAGAGACATGGATCCGCCCTGAGAACACTGCAACTCCAGCTGCTCTCTCCGTCAACCACTCCTTCACTCACTCACCCCGCTCAACCGGGCGGGGTGGTGGGACAGGGTTGCTTCTTTCCCCACATATTAAATACACATCCACACCACTCCCTGTTACTGCCAAATCATTTGAACACCATTATGTGATGCTAACTGATCCTATCAAAGCATGCTTAATTGTTCTTTATCGCCCACCAGGCCCGCTAGCCGACTTTGTGG
>NW_026911576.1:0-13519 GCF_963692335.1 Osmerus eperlanus | reverse complement strand
CCTCCCCCTCCTCTCCTCCCCCTCCTCTCCTCTCCTCCCCCTCCTCTCCTCCCCCTCCTCTCCTCCCCTCTCCTCTCCTCCCCCCTCCTCCCCTCCCCTCTTCTCCCCTCCCCTCTTCTCCCCTCCCCTCTCCTTCCCAGATAACTACTGTACTGTACAGCTAGATATATGACCACTGTATTTACTGTGGTCTACTATACAGATAACTACTGTACTTTACTGCACAGTTACATAACTCTGCTGTACTTTACTGTACTCTGCTATGCAGCAGGAGAGATAAGTACGGATCTCTACTGTACTATACTCTAGGGCAGGATATGTAACTCTGTAGAACAGGATGTGTAACTGGTGTTGGAAATGTGCTGGGAGATGTGGAGAGGGATTGTGGAGTTTTTCCTTGTCTTCCTTGAGGGTTTAGGTTGGTTGAGGGGCAGTTCTATGGGCGTATGTGAAGCCCTCTGTGACATGCTTGCGTGTAAAAAGGGCTATACAAATACATTTGATTTGATTTGATTTGATTGTGACAGAGAGCAATAAGCCTGTTTGGGGGTCGGCTGTTGGGGTGGGCGGGGTTAGATTCCCCCTTCTCTGTGAGAGGAACAGAGTGTGCTCAGTCCCACAGGTGGAGTGGTAATCTGGCTGAGATTACACCACAGGGTTAGGGTGGGCACCTGCTCTAATCTGATCTGACCTGGAGAGGGGGGAGGAGGAGAGAGGGAGGAGGGAGGGTAGTGTAGACAGAGGAGGGGGGGGGAGGAGGAGAGAGGGAGGAGGAGGGTAGTGTAGACAGAGGAGGGGGGGGAGGAGGAGAGAGGAGGGAGGGTAGTGTAGACAGAGGAGGGGGGGGGGGAGGAGGAGAGAGGAGGGAGGGTAGTGTAGACAGAGGAGGGGGGGGATGGGGAGGAGAGAGGGAGGAGGGAGGATGGTAAGGCAGGAGGGAGGGTAGTGTGTGGGGGAGGAGGGGAGGGGAAGAGAGATGGGGGAGGAAGGAGGGAGGGTCTGTATCTACAGAGAGTGCTTGGCTGTCACAGAATAATATCTCATATCCATAATGACGTTATAATGTAAGAGCTGGGATGTGCATCCGAGGATGGGTGGTGCATTTTGGAAGTTCTGTGTGTTTGTGTGTGTCTCTGTGTGTGCGTGTGTTTGCGTGCGTGTGTGTGTGTTTGTGTAATTAGTGGGGTGATCCAAGGTTTGCAAGTGGTGTTAGAGGATCAATGCTGGGTCCATTTACTGTACACATACACACACACACACACACACACCATGACACTCATACACCCACACAGCCGCACACACACACAGTCTCACACCGCCTCACACACACATACCCTGACACACACGCACACACACAGCCTCTGTCAGAGTGTACTGTAGAGGCTGCATGTCCCCTATTTATAGATGTGGGCGTGTTCTATATGGCACTCCTTAGTCAGGGATCCCTCTGAGGCTCTGCAGCAAACAGCCTCCCCCCTCCCACTTACCCTGCCACCCACCCTCCACCCCCCTCACCCTTCACCTCCCCAACCGTCCACTGTTCACCCCCCAACAGCCCTCCACCCTCAGCTTCCCTTCACCCCAGCTCCACCCTTTACCCACCCATTCCTCCACTGTTCAACCCACCCTTCACCTTTCCTCCACCCTTCACCCTGCGCCCTGTTACCCCACCCCCACCCCCCATACTGTACTCCCAATATTACAGCACACAGAGACACTTTAGAACAGTCTAGAACATTTGCCCCATGCTCATATATACACAGTCTCATAAATGTGCTTTCTATTGGTTGATTAGAGACTCACTGAGGCATGAGGTTGTTCTCTCTCTCCAGTCTATTCCTCTTCTTTTTCTCCGGGTCTCTCTCTTTCGGAAATAACGAAAGAGTGTTGCTCGGTCTCACCACAGGGCAGGGGAGGAGAGGAGAAGAGGACAGGACAAGAGAGGGTAAGAGGAGAGGAGAGGGAAGAGAAGGGAAGGTTAGGGGAGTGGATGGAGAGAGAAGAGGAGGAGAGCAGAACGGAGAGTGAGAGGAGTGTGTACAGGTGCCAGTTGGCTGAATGAGGGAAGCTCAGGCTTGAAGGGCAGATAGTCAGTTAGACAGAAAGACTAACTGACTGTTAGTCTGTCAGTTAGTCCCCCCATCTGTCCTCACCACACCTCCCCTCCACCTCAACCCCACCGTCCTGTTTTTAGGGTCTGTGCTTCCTGTGTTTGCTCCACCTCTCTCTGTCTCCTCATGTTGCTCGCGTCGTCTTCTCGGTTTGGTCGCGTCGAGGGCCTGTGGCTCAGGACCTCTGGCCTGGGGCCACACCCCCAGAACCGTCCTCCCCTTCTCTCCGCATCTCTCGTCGGGAAAATATGGACTGAGCTTTTTTTTTTTATTGTCGATATCCTCTCGGCTCCCTCCATCCCTCACCTCGGCCACAACCCTCCCCCCTCCTACCCCTCCCCCCGACACCTGTGCACGTTGTGTGTGTGTGTATGTTTGTGTATGTGAATGCATGTGCGTGGTGTGTCTGTGTGTGTATGTTTGTTGGTGTGACTGGGTGTATGCGTGTGTGGTGTATGTACAGTATCAGTCAAGAGTTTGGACACATTTTCTCATTCAAATGTGTCCAAACTTTTGACAGGTACTGTATGTGGTTTTAAGTGAGCCTGTATGCATAGTATATACTGTAAGTCTGTGTGTGTGCGTGTGTGTATGGATGAGTTTGTTTGTGTGCCTGTGTGTGTGTATACTGTATACGTGTGTCTGTGAATCTCTAAGGGGACTGGGTAGATGAAGTCATTGGTTTTATGTCAGGAGGTTTATAACAGGAGGTTGGCATGTTAGGTGTGTTTTCTGTTCAGGGGACAGCTCCTCTGCCCGGTGTAGCTGCTTGCTGCTGGGGGGGTTAGGGTTTGTATCCATGACAACAGGTTTCGAGCGAGAGCAGCAAATGGGAGCTGTTTGTACGTTGGATACGTAAGCAGCAGAGCTGGGTGGGCAGCGGAGAGGGGTGGGGCGGAGGGGGCTCAGAGAGCTATCATTTACAAACGGAACATTCCTTAATGTTCTTTAAGTGACTCCTTAAACCTAAGCGGGCCCCTGGACGAGGCCATGTGGAATTCTGGGTAGAGGTCTTACAAGCGGTGTTTACTGTTATAGCTGACGAAGTGGTGTGTGTGGGTGCAAATGAGCATGTGGCAGGGTGTGTTTCTGCGTGCGTGTGTGTCTGAATGTGTGTGTCAGCATTTGTGTGTGTGTGTGTGTATGGCATGATCCTCTTTACAGTCCTCCCTTGGAATCTACAGAACCTGACTCCTTGTCAGACTTCTATACCCCCGCCCCCCCACTACCCAAAATTCCTCACAGAGGTGGTATAAATAAGCTCCCTGCTGTGATCTTGGTAGTTCTGACGGTGTGTCCCCCTGTTCTCTTGGTTTGTCTGTGTACTTACAGCACTGTTAGCCTCTATGAACAAGCTCTCTGTCTCTGTCTACACACACACACACGCACACACTGTGTGTGTGTAGTTGTACTGTAGTTTAAGTGTGTAAGTATATGTGTGCTTGTGTGTGAGTGTATGTAGGGGTGTTTGTGTGTGTGTGAGAGAGGATATGTGTGTATTTGTTTGTGTGTATTTGTGTGTGTGAGGGTTTGTGTGTCTGCAGGGGTGTGTGTGTGTTTGTAAGGGTATGTGTGTGTACGTGTACGTGTGTGTATGGGGTGTAATTAGTGTCACAGAGTGCGTTCACTGCTTACCTGATAGGGGTGAATTACGCGTGGGCTACTCTGACGAGTTGTGGAAAGCGCAGAATGAATACTACACCGTACAGTTTGATAGAAGCTTTGGTGTGCGTATAAACAGGCATAATTTGTGCATATTACATTTCATAAGGAGTGCGTACAGGCACGTGACATGTGTGATTTGCATACTTTGTTCAGAGATGAACATCCTCATCACTAGAAGCGCAGAGCCATTTTTCCCGACTCATTGTCCGAAAATTAAGTTGCCTTGGGTCAATAGCCTATGTCATTCATGTTCGAAAACATTAAAAACATTCATTTTGAAACAGCGGTCTAAGCCATGCCTTAATAGCTCACACGTCTAGGCGGGCAGGTGTTTGCAGGTTTCTGTGCTGCGCAATAGTGTCAGTATGCGCAGCACCTGCCTGTGCGCACGCCTAGATATCTAGCAAACAGTTAGGCGTTGTGTTCACGTAGGGGTAGGCCTCGCGTGTTTGAGGCGCATGTCAGGTGTGGTGGACACGTCACGTACACGTTGTTCACACGTCAATAAGATACGTGTGCACGCCAGCGTGACGCCTACATGACGTGTGTGAACGCCCGTGTCCATTGTAAGATGTAGGAGTTCTCACGTGCGTTCAGAGGTTTGACATCATCCCGCAGGCGTGTGCAGGCGCTGCTGTGCGCTTTGCATACGAACCGCTGACACCCCTGTAGTGAGGTCCACAAGACCACATGGAGCCAACATCTTGCCACACCTGAAGAGTGATTCAATCACATCAGACAAACCTAATCAGCCCTTGTGACACCCTCAGTATGCTGATTACCCACCAAACGCCGATGCAAAGGAACCATAGAATGGGGGGGGGGGACCTCCCCAATCTACCTAATCAGCTCTCCTGCTAGCTTGCAAGCTTCAAAGGGCCTGATTTAGACAACACGTCTCCAGCGACCATTTGCTATCCGTTTCGGCGGCGATTTGAACAAAGAACATACCTTGATCAGAACTTTTGAGGAAAGTTCTTGAGACACCTTTACCACAAGAGTACAAGGTGGAGAATTATGAGAGGGATATTTGTGTTATGTTTGTTACTTTGTTTTAATGTTGTGTTCACTGAAATCTTGATTCTAGTAACAACTCCTTCTTCCTGAAAGATAACCACGTCATTCTTGGTATCTACACGAAGCTATCATAATAAAACAATCATTCAACTATATTTTGTAACTGTACCAAGATGTCCAGAACAATATTTGAACCATCGAATGAACCAGCCAGAGATCAGATCACACCTTTGGTAGGTGTGAAGGAAGGAGGGGGGAGTTGAGAACCCAGCTTCCCCCAATCCACATCTGACCCCAGACGGGTCCTCCCTCGAACTGTATAAAGCCCTAAGATGACCATCAATCTCTGACTCCAGCGAAACCGACCATGGCATGAACGCCATCAGGATTGGCGTTCCAAAGGACGTCGCCAAGCTTCTCCTGAGATTCAACTTCATAGTGAACGCGTAACTATCGGGACGTTTCAACAGAAGAACCAAAAACGCAATTCCAAATGCGACTTCACTGAGATCCCGCAGACTCAGTCACATGACCCAGCGCAGCCGCGCTGTGACTTCAGATTCTTCAAATGGACCTTTGGCGCAAACCGCCCTCAACATCATTGATCAACCCCTGATCAAACGTAACTATGGCTAACGCTCTTTCCTCCTCGACATGGCATTGGCGTGAGCTCTGTTTATGATTTGTAAGGATGTAATCACTGACTGTACAATTTCTGCCTTTCTTTAAGTTAGACCATTTCATTCTGTTCATTGAAACCAATCTCTCATATCAAACCCATAATCCAACTTTTTATAAGATCTGTTTACCTTACTTGAATAAATTCATTGTAAAGATATTTTGACGTGCGTGTTCACTGATGTTACGATTGGCTCTACTCTTAGAACGAATTCATTCCTAAAGATGAGACTGATTATTACAAATTAAACATAGGATTCCCTAATGTCCTAAACCAATATTAGGGTGGTGCCCCAGACTTTATGATAAATTAAGTATTTCTATCTTTAAACGAGCAAACCCCGCTACACCCCGTACACGTGTGTATTTACATGAGTGTAAGTGTGTTTGTAAGAGTTGGCAGCGGGCCAACGCAGTCAACGATGATGCGCTCGAACGGCTCTCCCATCACCGGGATAGGGCAGAGCGAAGCGGGAGGAACAAGCTGATTTGGTTTTCCGGTTACTTGGCAGGTACGGCATGTTTGGCAGTGCCCTGCCACCTCTTTCTTCAAACCCGGCCAAAAGAAATGCTGTAGAACCCGAAGGTACGTTTTTGTAACACACAAATGCCATCAGGTTATGAGCAAGGGTCAACACATCTGATCGGAAAGTGAGAGGCACTACTATCTGGAACACCGAGCTCCAACTTTCGTCCAACCCTTTATGGAAGCTCCACTTGCGCAACAAGAGCCCATCCTCCAAGAAATAAGTCGTAACTAGTCCACTGGCTTCTACCCGGTCTACCGCTGAAGAGAAACAGTTAGCCAAAGTTAGTCTTCGTGTTGCGCACGCACAAAGTTCTCCCTGGACACAGGAAACACCTCACTCGTTGGTTCAGGTGGTCCGTGTACTGCTGTTCAGTACCACAGTGGGACAAACTAGCTAAACTATCGTCACGGAACACGGGGCCCAACACCGTGTCGTCCAAACCAACCACGTCACCACCCAGCCTGCGGGACTGTGAACGCGTAACCACGCAGGCCGGAAACACCGAGCAGATTGAGCTCCCCTCGGGTACTTGTGGTACATCAAACACTGGCAGCACTCGACCCCCTGCAATGTGACTCCCTACAATGTCGACCCCCTGCAATGTCGACTCCCTACAATGTCGACTCCCTACAATGTCGACTCCCTACAATGTCGACCCCCTGCAATGTCGACCCCCTACAATGTCGACCCCCTGCAATGTCGACTCCCTACAATGTCGACTCCCTACAATGTCGACTCCCTACAATGTCGACCCCCTGCAATGTCGACTCCCTACAATGTCGACTCCCTACAATGTCGACCCCCTGCAATGTCGACCCCCTACAATGTCGACTCCCTACAATGTCGACCCCCTGCAATGTCGACTCCCTACAATGTCGCCCCCCTGCAATGTCGACCCCCTGCAATGTCGACCCCCTGCAATGTTGACTCCCTGCAATGTCGCCCCCCTGCAATGTCGACCCCCTGCAATGTCGCCCCCCTGCAATGTCGACCCCCTGCAATGTCGACCCCCTGCAATGTCGACCCCCTGCAATGTCGCCCCCCTGCAATGTCGACCCCCTACAATGTCGACTCCCTACAATGTCGACCCCCTGCAATGTCGACTCCCTACAATGTCGACTCCCTGCAATGTCGCCCCCCTGCAATGTCGACCCCCTACAATGTCGACTCCCTACAATGTCGACCCCCTGCAATGTCGACTCCCTACAATGTCGACTCCCTACAATGTCGACCCCCTGCAATGTCGACTCCCTACAATGTCGCCCCCCTGCAATGTCGACCCCCTACAATGTCGACTCCCTACAATGTCGACTCCCTACAATGTCGACCCCCTACAATGTCGACCCCCTACAATGTCGACTCCCTACAATGTCGCCCCCCTGCAATGTCGACCCCCTACAATGTCGACCCCCTACAATGTCGACTCCCTACAATGTCGACCCCCTACAATGTCGACTCCCTACAATGTCGACCCCCTACAATGTCGACTCCCTACAATGTCGACCCCCTGCAATGTCGACTCCCTGCAATGTCGCCCCCCTGCAATGTCGACCCCCTGCAATGTCGACCCCCTGCAATGTCGACCCCCTGCAATGTCGACCCCCTGCAATGTCGACCCCCTGCAATGTCGACCCCCTGCAATGTCGACCCCCTGCAATGTCGACCCCCTGCAATGTCGACCCCCTGCAATGTCGACCCCCTGCAATGTCGACCCCCTGCAATGTCGACCCCCTGCAATGTCGACTCCCTGCAATGTCGACCCCCTGCAATGTCGACTCCCTACAATGTCGACTCCCCGCCCCCATGTTCAGTGAAATCCCGGTTACAGGGAGAGATGGTTGAACCGCAACCCTGAACCGTCCACTAACCAGTTCTTCAAGTGCACGTCGTAGTGTAAAGGTACCGGCACGTAACCCATCTCAATACCCTGAAGCAGGACGTTGTAGTGACATGAGGACTCAACAGACCAGGGCAACACACCAGAAAGGATAATAGACTGCGCTGCTCCCGTGTCTGTCAGAATCCGAACGGGAACACGCTGCTCGTCATCATCGGACAGAGAGACAGAGCCAGTAAAAATGAAGGGGTTCGAAAGCACTCGTAGGGGACAGGGAAGAGACCGGAAACAGAGGCTTAAGCAAGCCCACAGGCTTAGGGAGCTGGCCGGGACGAGGGGCGACTGGTCTCTGCTGTGGCTTCATACAGTCGGCTATAACATGTCCCGTTCGATGGCAATAATAGCACTCCCGCTCTTCGCCTATGCAAGGTGGGAGGGTTGCGAAACCACGCTTAAACTGGGGGCTACGCGAGGGCGCTGCGCCCCGGGTGGCCGACTCTGTAGGGGGAGGGGTAAACACGGTCTTGTGGGTCAGAATGAACTCATCAGCCAAAACTGCAGCCTGGGACAAGGACGCAACCTTTTACTCCGTTATATAGACCACTAACCGGTCAGGCAGGCTGTTCTGAAACTCTTCGATTAAAACTAAGCCACGGAGAGAAGCAACAAAAGAACCACAACCAGTGGCCAGACACCATCTGTCAAATAAGGTTTCCTTCTCTCGTGCAAATTCCACAAACGTCTTTTCTTGTGGTGTCTAAATTTCTGTCGATAGGCCTCGGGCACCAACTCATACGCCTGCTGAATGGCAGCCTTTACACAGTCAGATTTCACGCTTTCCTTGAGAGGCAAAGCCGAAACCATCTCCTGAGCTTTACCTGTCAGCCTGCACTGCAGCAACAGGGGCCACTTATCTCTGGGCCAATTCAGTGAGGCTGCAATGCGCTCAAACAAACTATGGTATGAGTCAACCTCCGACTCTCGAAACGGCGGCACTAGGGCAATGTTCCTGGTAATGTCAAACTTGGCAGGCAGAGCACTACGCTGCCCAGGATCAGACATGGGCAATAGAGGCGACCGCACCTGAGCCAAAGCTATCTTCTCCTCTGACTCCAGTTGCCGCAGTCTGAACTCACCCTCAAGCTCAAGCTTCTTCACATCCAACTTGTACTCGTATTCTGCCTTCCTAGCGTGCTCTTTGTCGAGCTTCTCCATCTGGAGACGGGCCATGCCGACTTTAACACGGGAGCCCTCTCCTGAGCCCGCCGTCGACAGGGACCGGGGGTCGTTTCAGGGGAAGGCAGCACCTTCCTTTCTGCAAGTGCAACACAAACACCCTGCTTGAGCACAGCCTTGACTTGGATCTTGGCTATAGGCAGACCATAATGGTCAATCAATGCACACAGGTCAGCCTTGCGGCATTGTTCCAGCAGTTCGCTGGACGGTGCGTCCAAAAACTGTTGTACGATTGTTGGAGCCATGACCCAAACACAAAACACAAAGACACACAACCCTGTTGCTGTCGACACTGAAGCAACTGGCTAACTACCATACAGGTACTACGGTGGGGAAAACGAGTAGTCCAATGGATCCCGGACGAGCCCCCAATGTGTTACGACCCTCCCTGAACTATTACGACTGAAGGGTTATACCCGATATCTAGGGGCGAATGAGGGTCTTACAACTAGCCAACACGAAACAGACAGGGTGTCGATATAACCACGTGTTTATTTACATACAAAGAAGGCGTCACAGGAGAACAAGTGGACCATGAACGGTGTCAAAGAAAAGAAAACAATAAAAGTGCGAAATAACCTGCCTAACCCAAATAATGCCTCTCTATCAGACATTACTTGGGGCGGCACCTTCCTTGCCTAGTGTGGTAACAAGGAGTAATCTGCGGGAGGGTAGTGTTTAGCCATGGGCGGCTTACCTGTCCCTTCTCTCCTGTGAGCGAACCAAACGAACAAAAAGAAACCGTAAAACACAAACGATTTAGACTTCACAAGGTCTAAACGGACAAAGCTTAAAAACGTCTCCTAAATGCACGAGTTTGATAATGTACACAGAACACGGATGGCTGGCTGGAGAACCGAGGACAGTTCCGGATTTTTTAAAAGGCAGCGGGGCAGACGGACGGGAAAATGATTGGGCGGAACCCGGATCGAGCACGACGATCCCGGCCAATCGCGGACAAAGACACCTGCGGAGAACGATAGGGAGGGACAAACACAACAGGGAAGACAACACTAACTGCCCCTACAGGGCGTAACAGTGTGTAGGAGTGTGGAAGGGTGTGTTTATTTGCATGTGTGTGTACGCAGGCCCAGGTTGGTGTTGCTGCAGCATCTCCAGAGTCTCTATCTGATTAGAGAGTTCTTGGCTAAACTGGGGCTCCTGTACCCATGTATTATTCAGGTGGCATCTGGCCCAGCTGTGCCAGCCGTCTCTCTCCCCTCCTCCTGGCCGGGCCCTGAGACTGCCTCGCCCACAGAGACGGCAGCTGGCAGGGCCTTCTCACCATGTTGCCACTCCATTAATCTATAGTGGATTTTATTTATTTATTAAAAAAAATATTGGGCCAAATGTAGCAAACAAATGTCATATTAGACATTCAATTCCAAAACCAGATATAAAGTCTGTGTTGAACCAAGTTGGTGTATAGTTACTGTCACGCCTACGTACTTGGAGTAACCTGCAAGGAGGCTGCGCTCTGTTAACCCTTGTGCTGCCTTCGGGTCACATGACCCAAAGGTTCATAACGAACCATCGTTGTGTTTACCCAATTTTACCCAATACAAAAACAAATAAAAATAATTTTCTTTTAACCATTGCAATGTGGGGGGTCTGAGACAGCCCGACGGTTAAAAGAAAATGCTTCACTTTGTTTTTGTATGAGGTAAATTTGTCGCAATACGACGGTGGGTCACAATGACTGATGGGTCAGAATGACCCGAAGATAACACAAGGGTTAATTGAGTTCTGAGTTAATTGATTTCACCTGTTGCTTGTTTGACCCCTTTTAGTTTGCGATTTTAAACCACAGAGTTTCCTAGTTTCTTTGCAAAGTCTTACTCTTTTCTTAAAGTCTGTCTGAACCTTGTTCTATTTAGTTTTGTCAGTTTCAGTGACTCGACCATTTGCCTGTCTTCCGACCACATTTTTGGATGACCTCTGTTGCCCTGTCTGGCTGTGTATCAACCTCTGCCTGTTCCTGGACTACCCTGTTCTTTAAAAAAAACTTTCTGCACTTGGATCCTGAGTCTGGTCTGGTTACAGTTACTACAACACACACATACACACATGTAAATCCACACATACACCCTTACAAACACACACCTGCAAACATACACACCCTTACACACACAAGCACACACACAAATACACACATATACTCACACACACACACACACCCCTACATATACTCACACACAAGCACACGTATACCTGCCCGGGGTTCCCACGTTCTCTGTGGAGGGATCTCTGTAGTAACCTGGTCTGTGTGTGACCTGCCCAGGGCTCCCATGTTCTCTGTGGAGGGATCTCTGTAGTAACCTGGTCTGTGTGTGACCTGCCCAGGGCTCCCACGTTCTCTGTGGAGGGATCTCTGTTCTGTTCTGTTCAAAACTGATCTGTTTACCATGTACATTGGTTTGTTTAATGTGCATTCATTTGCTTGCATGACTGGAGAGAGAAACAGGGATAGAGAGAGAGAGAAAAGGGGTAGGAGTGAGACAGAAAGAAAGAACAAGAGAAAACGATGAGTAGATGGAAACATTGGGAATACAGACAGGGGGGAGAGAAGGGGGGAGGAGTGGGCGAGAAGGAAAGGGAGAGAGGGAAGAAAAGAGAAAATACTGACACGGAGAAACAGACAGAGTGAGGACGAATGCGGGGTGAGTAGTAAAAAATGTGATGTAGGCTTGTCATCAGATTGGCAGGAAATCATTGACAAATGTGTTTACTGGCTGCTTCTGTGATTGGTGAGGAAAAGCAATAATCAGGGCGGTAATGAGAGCGCCCTGTAATCCCGCGCCTGGCGACAGCCACCAGGCCTGCTTAATTAAGACGCTGATTTCCCATGAGGCTTTGGGGTTGTTTTTTTCTTCTTTTTTTTTCTTTTTTTCTTTTGTTTGACTTGGATTGTTGGACGGAGGTATCGCCATGGAGATGGGACCAGGCAGATATGGTCCAACATGGAGAGGGAGATAGAAAGAGAGAGAAAGAAAGAAAGACAGAGAGATAGGTAGGACTAGTCTCTCTGATAGATATCCAGCAGACATACCGCTGTAGCCACATTACTGACATAATTTCCTGTCTCCGCCATGTTGGGTTCCAAGGCCTGTAGCCACATCACTTTGACATCACTTCCTGTTTCCTCATGTTGAAGTGCAAGGCCTGTAGCCACATCACTTTGACGCCACTTCCTGTTTCCTCATGTTGAAGTGCGAGGCCTGTAGCCACATCACTTTGACGCCACTTCCTGTTTCCTCATGTTGGAGTGCGAGGCCTGGTGGAGTGTTTGTGGGCAGAGAAGGTCCAGAGCACCCCTGAGGAGCACAGCTGCTCCACCTCCAGCAGGGCGTACTGGAGTGGAAGAGCCCAAGAGCTCCTTCACATCCTCTGCCGTCCTCGCTCTCCTCCCTCCCAGCAACAGGGTTTAAATGTAGCCCGCTGTGAAGGAGCACTTGACAAGCCTGTGAGGAGGATGAGGGGGGGGGGGGGGGGTGAGAGGGGGGGGGTGGAGGGGTGGAGGGAGGAATTCAGGCAGGAAGCAGTTAGAGGTGGAGGTAAGACTTTTTTCAGAGGTGCAATGAAATCCTCGATCAGATTATGGCCGCAGAAGGTAAAGTGGCCATGTGGTCAAATCCAAGCGTGAACATTTTATATATAAAGTAATGTACAGACCATCCTCTAACTTTGACAAATGTGTTTGTGATTCCACATTTTCTGCTGTACTTTCAATATGCTCTGTTTTTATGTCACTCAAAAGTCTGCTTTAAAGATCGACAGGGATGGGAAAGCTCATTCAGCTACAGTCAGTGTAGTTCTTGGCTGGAGAATAGAGATAAAATATGGGATGAAAGAATGAGGAGGAGAGAGAGAGAGAGAGAAGGAGCTATAGTAACAGACCTGCAATAACAGAATAACTGACCTATAGTAGCAGACCTATAGTAACAGAGTAACAGACCTATAGTAGAAGACTTGTAGTAACATACCTGCAGTAACAGAGTAAGAGACCTATGGTAGCAGACCTGTAGTAACAGACCTGTAGTAACAGACCTGTAGTAACAGAGATGTACAGTGAAGATGTGAACTCAAATGATCCCTCCTTATCTTCTGGCACCTCACAAACAATAATACTGTGGATTCCAGCCTCACTGCCAACAGCCATCTGTTCCAGCCCTCATCCACACACACACACACACACACACACACACACACACACACACACACACACACACACACACACACACACTCCACCTGAACTGGTGTTCGGTAGCTTCTTCCTTGTCCTGGTGCTGAGGCTGGTGTTAAGTTTCTGTCCTGCTGTTATGACTGGTGATCAGTAGCTTCAGAGTGAGGTCTGGCAGGCGGTAAATAGCTCTATGAATTATTGATTGTTCTCATCTTTGAATGCAGATTCTGCTTAATGTTTATTCTCAAGGTTGTAGAACACA